>NW_017307496.1:58767-102153 GCF_000935625.1 Nanorana parkeri | reverse complement strand
TATATAGATATATATATATATAACTTAATTATTACTTAATAATCCTATAATCCTTGTCATCCCTTTCTTTTATGTATTAGTTGGGGGAAAAAAACATACAGTATGTGTTTTGTTTAAGAACAACTCCGGGATATTTTTTACCCCATCACTTCAAGGGTTAACCGCTCGTTTTCGCCTAGGGACTAAAATAGCAAAGTTATACTCACCAGAACCCCAGAGCCAGCCGGCTGTGACAGCACTCCCTCCAGCCTGTCTCTTCCTCTGCTGCAGAAATTGTATATTCACCAGCATTCTCATGTCCTATACACAGTGTATTTGACGTAATGACTCAAGGCTCCGTAGACCGCTGCAGCAGAGGGGGGCCGAGGCTGGAAGGTCTGGTCTAGGAGCAGGACAGCCCGGAGAATCGAGTGAATGTAACTTTTCTATTTTAGTCTCTAGACGAAAACAAGCAGTCAACCCTTGCAGCATGTCGGTAGCCCCACTGCAAAGGTTAATAAACTTTTTGCGCGGAGTTGTTCTTTAAGGCTGTTGTTTAGCTATCATGTATGACGTCACTGTTAAAAATGTTGGATGTGCGATATAGCCTGGACTTCTTTACAATAGTTACTTCAATACCATATTAAAACGTCCTAGCTTAATTTTCCCAAGATACACAACACAACTAATATTGTGGTTATTACTTTTATAGCAGCAACCTTCTCCATCAGATAGCAAAACATAAAAGTAACAATTTCCAGTGATTAAGATATTCCCACCTACTAAAATAGATGCTCACAGTTTGACATGATGTAATAACATTTTCACATACTTGTCAAGCTGAAGTTGAATGTTATCCCTGTCTGGCATGGGGAGTGTGAAATAGCAGTGGGTAGACATGGAAATGCACACTGTCAATGCACCATTTAGAAACCTAAGGCAGCAATGTGAAAGCCAGATCTGTTACATGACTTGGAGGTTGTGGTTTCAATCATTAACACACACTGGATTATTTCCCACCAATTGCTACAGGGGCTTCTAAACCCTTCACTTCCATGGAATAAGCTTTTCCTGGTAACTTGTTCGGTTTAGTTACGGGTTGCGTAATTTCTAATGTTTTTATATTAAAAACCCATATTCATTATAATCTTCAGGAATGATTTCCCTGAAGAATTTGTACAAGTTTGCAGTGAGTGACTAGAGCCCCTGTAGACATCCTGAATTGTATAGCATAGGGGACATCTCCTGCTTCTTTGCTCAGAAAGTGAGATGAATCACTAGAATCAGACTGAGACAGTCAAAATGTACCTAAAACATAACTAAACTCAAGAAAAAATGTATTATATTGCAATTAACTAGTCCTTAGTTGTGGTGTCTGCATTCGTTTTCAGAAATACCTGTTCTTGCCAGAAATCCGGTGTCCTTTACACTTCCTGTGAGCTGACATGGAAGTATATCTTATTTGTGTAAACTACAAATACCATCCCCACCGCCACACACACATCAGTAAATGAAGTCCAGCCTGGGTGGCAACCATGGCTTCCTCCATAGATACATTGTAGTGAGTGAGTGTAGCCACCCATGGACAGGAAGTGGGTTTTTGTTTGCATGATTGTTAGTAAACAAAAAAAGCCTAAAAAAAATTAAATGAATGCAGCCACCACATCTAAGGACTGCTAAGCTGCAATGTTTAGGTTTTTGTTTTGGGGTTTACGTACACTTTAAATATATGTTAATACATGTACTTTTATTAAAATGCCAGTAATAAAAAGAGCGAGAGGGGTATCAAAACTGGAGCAGGCAGAATCTGCAATTTCTCATAGTAACCAATCAGCTTGTCTCTTCAGTTTGTTCAGTTAAACTTTGACAATTATTAATAGAAGTTGATTGGTTGCCACGAACAACTGCTCCAGATTCTGTCTGCTCCAGTTTTGACAAATTTCACTCTATGTATCTTGTAGTTTCATAACATAGGGCAGAATAAAAATGTTCATCTGTACAATGACAATATTTAAAGGACAAGATCACTTTGGGAAAAAAATCCATGTTGCACATCACCTCTTCTCTCCATGTAAACTGCCCATAGAACCGCAGACCACAGACATTCCAATATTCTCACTGCCACAGCCCGCAAAGGGATGGGCAATGTTTATATCTTGTGTCAATTGCAGCATCTTCTGTAATGTGCAGCCAACAGGCCAGGACTTCATCACTGGAGCCCATAGACACACAGCTTTGGCACTCTTAGTAACACCCCTTGCAAGGATCATCTCTTTTACACAGGACATTTTCTTGTTTCCTTCGCCCAGCCCTGGCTTAGAATAGTATGATAATGTGTAATTAACCTTATAAGAGATGAGTGTTCTTACTGAGTATGCAAAAAAAAAAAAGTGTGGTCAGTAATTATGCAGAATAAAGCAGCCACATGCCAACTATACCTAATGGTAAATCTAGCCCTGCACAGCCATTACTCATTTTGGCCAGGCGTAGTACATTAGCAGTTTACAGGAGACCATTTATTATTTATTATAAGAAAAGAGAATTTGGCAAAAATACTCATGTTTTTTGACTCCCGTAATAAAAGTAAATTTAAAACTCAGACTTATTAAAGTTGAATTTTTATGCACAGTTTACACCATAAGTCAAGTTTGATTTGCATAGTGTACATGATGGGAAATGTGTGGTTAGAAAACACAGTAAACGTGCTCTGTGCCAGTAAAACTCCCATAAAGTCTCTGGAATATTTATAGCTGCCTAGATGGCAACTTCAAGGGAAAATTTAGTCATCCTATACATTTTTTTTCTTTCTTTCTTTGTTTCTTTCTCTCTTTTCCTTTTTTTATCACTGTCTCTCTCTTTCTCTCTCTTTCTTTCTTTCTCTTTTCCTCTTTTTCTTGCTGTCTTTGGGGTCTATTCACGAAGCAGCCGAAGGATCTAGCCGTAGCTTTGGCCGATCCTTCGGCTAGCTTCGGCCGAAGTAGAACCGAAGGGCTGCTGTACGGGCTATTCACTATAGCCCGTACAGCTCCCGAACTTAGCCGAGCAGCTCAGTCAAGCCGAAGGCATATACCTCGGCTCGGCTGAGCCGCGCTGAAAGCCGAAGCTGGCCGAGTGGCCGGCTATTGGCCGGCCTACAACCTGCTTCTGACAGCTGGGCAGAGCCCGCCGTGATCTTACGGCTGGCTCCGGTCACTTGCAGAGAGATCAGCATCCCTGGTTACCTGCTAACCAGGGACACTGATCTCCAGACAGCAAACTCTCCAGGGCGCTCCGGGAGTCTCCGCTCCCGGCCGCCAAGGAGAGAAACACTGCTTTTTCTCTTTGTTGTCCCAAGGTGGGCCCAAAAACACTAGTTTGACATGTTTGCCTTGTATGGCATTTGACTAAAAGCCCAATGCCCACCCATCAGTCCTTCTGAAGTCCCCCATGCCCTTTATTTGATTTTCCTTATACATACCTGTTTCGGATGTCTTCAGGCCATTCAAGTGAATTTGCAGAGTCCGCTTTGACTCTTTTCCAGTGATGATGCAGAAAGCGTAGCTAGTTTAATGACGGCAGCATTGTTCTCTGCATCATGACACCCTGTGCTCATAGGATGCTGGGCTTTTTTCAACACCGAAGAAGACCAGTGCTGGATCACAAACTGGATGAGTCTTAGGGGGACAGCGCTGAAGAAGAGGCAAGTACTGCAGGAAAGCCACATGATTATTGTTACAGCTCAAACTATTTAAAAATACATTGCGTGGCCAAAAAAAAAGAAACTCCAATATTTTGTTTCACTGCCTTTAGCTTTGACTATGGCATGCATTTGCGGTGGCGTCATTTCATTAGGCTTATGCAATGTCACAATGTCCAGGGTTGCATTGATTTTTATCAAGATCTTGTAGTGATGATAGGAGAGACCACTGTGTAAAGTCTTCCCCAGCACTTCCCAAAGAGTCTCAAAGGCGTTAAGGTCTGGACTCTGTGGTGGCAAATCCATGTATAAAATAATGTAGGCCGGTGTGCTGCGCTTGGTTGTGTGTGGTTCACTTATAAATTATCTAAAAATGTGTAAAAAGTGAAGTATCTCAAACATCATCAACTTAATAAACTTAAAACACGTAATAAATTAAATACGGTGCCAGAGGTCAGAACCTTGTGTCAGTTATATGTTTGAATGCATGTCAGAATAAATGTGAATAAAATAATGTTTCATGCTCCCTAAACCACTCTTTCACAATTTGAGCCCGATGATTCCTGGCATTGTCATCTTGAAATATACCCGTGTCATCAGGGAAGAAAACATCCATTGAATGCAAAAACCTGGTCATTCAGTATATTCAGGTAGGCAGCTGACCTCATATTTTGGGGACATAACATTGCTGAAACTAGCAATTATCCAATGGGAGCCTCTTACCTATTTGCTTAGATAAGTTCAGGTGGTGACTTTTTTTGGCCACGCAGTGTATTTTTTCATAAAGTGGTGTCAGGAAACAGGTGGTGTTACCTCTACTCGGGGACCACGGGCCCGAGGTGCGGGTGCGCATGCGCGAGTCACGCGGCGTGTGCGCAGTACGCAGGCTGCGTGCACATCCCCGGGAGCATAGCGTTCCTGCGTCATCTGGCTATCAGGTGTGTGCCTTGCTGGGGGAGGTTCCCAGTACACACCTTCCATCTTCCTCGCCTGCCATTGGTTCCCGGGGAGGGAGGCCTCCTGGTTGCCTCGGTGACCAGGGGGTGGTCCTACCTCCCCTGGCTATAAAAACCTGGCCGGAGCTCTGGCTTATTGCTGAGTTATTCCACCTTATGGTGAACACCTAGCCTCCCTGCTGATCCTCCTATTGTTGCCCCTTTGTATCCTTCCCGATTACTGACCCTTGGACTGTCTTCCGCCTTTGAACCTTCGCTGCCTGCCTCGACCCGGATTGGACATTGACTACCCCTCTTGGATTATCCCTAAACTTGTACCGCGTTTCTGGACTGTCAGCTGCGCACTGCCAGTGGGTTAATCATCTCACTACTAGCTCCCTGGGACGTCTGACAAGTGGAGTTGGCCCTTAAATTATTTGTGTCACTTTGGCCAGGTCTATTTTATCATGCCTTTATTTAAATAGCAAATAACAGTCAGTTAGTAACTGAGAGCAACTAGAACTCATTTGTGTCGGCTCATGTTGGATTTCTGTGACATCATTGTCCATTAAAAGGACTCATTCATTTTAACTTATGGAGTGCTGGTGACCTATTTTCTTCAATCTTGTGTTTTGCACGGTGCCATCCGTGAAGTTACTTCGAGCACCATTTATTTGATTGTTGGCCGGGACTGCTGAAAGGTGTGCGGAGGGCACCTCCATCAATTGCATCTCATTTGTGGATGTTCTCACAGCTCTAAACTGATAAAAGGTGGAATATAATTTGTTGATATGCTTTACTGCACATCATTTCCCTTTCCAGTAGCTCATTAAAACAGCTTGCCTGTATACTACAGATAGCAGAAAAATATCAAATGTGCTGGGCTGACATATCAGTTGAGCTGTAGTGGAAAATATTGATTTCCGTGATTATCCAAACTCCTGGTTCCAGAATTGGAAAAAAGAGGTCCAAAGTTGACCGAAAAAAAACATAACTAATATTAAAAAATAGAATGGTTTGAGTCAGTTTTTTTTAATAAACTTTGTACATTTTCAAGCTGTTTTATTTCATTTTTACTATATTTACAAAATCCACATTTTACAAAAAATCATTCAATACAGGGTACACCCAGGGTTTTTAATCTCTCACTGAAACGTCATACAGAGCATAGGAACAGGCAGTTAGGTAAGAAGAAAGAGGGAGGGTGAAGTTATCATTTGGCTCATTCAGTTGTGTATATAAAATTCAGCTTAAACTATTGAACTCTATGAACAACAGGCTGTTTTAAGCAGAATAGCCTGGTGAATATGTGAAATTGAGCCTAGAGATCTACCGGCTGCCTATTTACTTGGAAAACCTTAAATATTTGTTGTAGCCCTGACTATAAGTACATTGGGATTGCAAATATATATAAAACCACTATGCATTTCTTTTAGGGGGAATAAAACTCTGTGTAGCTGCAATATCAGTGAGTCTTATAGAAAACTTATAGCCAAAAATAACAAGATAAAAATGAGCAGCTCAGTAAAAGATTAAATAAAACCAACTTTTTGCTGCAATATCCACCTTCAATTTAGAGTTTACCTGCAGTACTTTTTTTCTGTCACTAGATGCCCTCAGACTCATGGCCAGCAGCATTTAACCCATTTCCTCTGAGTCCAGGTCATCCTGGACTCACTACAGCCTGTTACTGGGCAGGGAAAGGAGAAGCAGCACAGTGATGAGCTGCTCTCTCTGTGACTTCAATTTATCTTCCCATCAGCATGTCAACACATGATTGGCTCCTTTCTTTTTTGGTTTCTTTCTCTCACACTCCAGCCCTGCTGTACAGGGAGGGACTGCAGGGGGCTGATGTAAGGTCAAATGCAGGTACTTCACTGCTTACATTTAAAAAATACATTTAATTATGCATTAATAATTAGAGAACTGCATCAATTGTTGTCTTTCATAGCTGCCCACAGTTCAGCATTAAATGTGAGCTATATTAGATCTTTTATCTTGCGCTTATTACAGCTTACAGTGATCTCACATTATGTGTGGCAGAAATATTAAACTAGGACAGATGAATGTTATCTATGACATCAGAAGAAACTGATGACAAGTAGATTCTATACACATGGGTGAGAAAAGGAAGAACCTGGAGCAAGTTCCTCACAGCTGTCAAGCTTTCTCCAGATGCTGGGACTGAATAGGGACATTGAGCCAATACACACAAACATTTAGGAAAGCGGTTTCTACGCTGCGTAATCAAATGAGCAATGCTTCGGGTCTCCAGTGTCTGGCTTTTATATTAGTTCACATTAATAACTATCACAGCTCAGCCAGCACAGGAAGTCTAAAAGGAGCGCACAGTCCACTCAGTGCTCATGTGTTTGAGCTATGGGGTATCTGCAATTTTAGCAAATACCCTTGGCAAAGTTTGATAAGGAGAAAACTTCATAGGACAAAATGTGTTGGAAGGAGCTTTGGCATGCGTTGGCTGTTCCATCCTGTTTGGTTGCAAGGAAGTAGTGGTGGAAGACATAGGGTGCAGCTGTCAGATGCAGAGTGGCCCTTAGAAGCAAGTGCAGGCAGCAGCAGGTGGATTATATGGGATTGAGTGACACAAACAAGTGCTCTGGGCCACATAGATACATGTAAGAGCAATGTAGCATTTTTTAAATTTTTGCCATATATCCTCATAAGGCAGCCTATTAATTGTAATGTCCTATGCAGGACAAAAAGCTCTTACAGCTCTGAGCTTTGTGCATTTTTTGATCACACTTGCAGACACGTTAAAATATGCATCTTGCTTGGGTGGCCATTAACAATAAGGCACTGCAACTGCAACATGTGGGTTTCATGTGTTTTGTGATGACGTACAAAGTTGCCAGTCCTTATAGTGGTTTGGAAAAGGAAGATAGGATTCATTACATGTTTTTTGGAGCAAAGTATAGAAGTTTATTTATTCCTACAATTACCATTTGGTTTGCACAGGTTGCACTTAATTTTTTAATCACTGAATTTTGGGGTGTTATTTATATACTTTATTCGAACTGCATCTGTGGTTTGCACATTTGTTTTTTTATGTTTGCATCTGGGCCAATATCTTTCAGCAGTTGGATATCTGTGAATAAGCAACCACTATACGAAACCTATGAGTAAAGTCACCCTTCTCATAACTATGTATGTATTATTGAGTAAACAGTGAAAACATCCATTTTTCTTTGGGCATTTGCTGTTTAGTTCATACAGGGTGAACTGCCCTTAAACTCTGGAACCCGTATGCCAGTTTATCTCTGTGCAGGGTGAATTAATTTTCCAGTCATCCCCTTGGGCTTGCTGATGCGTGGCTAAACAATGCCCCTTTGGCAGAGACCACATTACCTATGCCGTGGCATTGGTCACATGAACAGCCACCAGTGGAGCATGGATTAAATTGATAACATTAGCAGATTTTTAATGACGTTTAGCTACATACTTACATCTTACTTGTAGGGTTCTAATATAAAGATGCTGTTAAAGTAACTCTAAACTTAGGAGTTAAACCATAAAAATGCATTCAAAAACCTAAACAATTAACAAAAATGTATCTTATCTGTGTATCACTCAGCTGCAGATCATCAAATCATCTCTGAATTCATGCTGACACTGTCCTTCCTTCTGGAGGGTGGCTACTCTAAACTCACTCCCGCGATGGACTACAGTGTCACATTTAGAGGGTTATCCACAAAGCTAGCCGAAGGATCAACCTTAGCTTCGGCTGATCTTTCGGCTAGCTTCTGCCGCCGGAGCCCTTCGGTTCAGTAGAACTGAAGGGCTGCTGTACGGGCTATTCACTATACATCTCCTGAAACTGGCCAAGCGGCTCAGCTGAGTAAAAGGCATATGCTTCAGCTCGACTAAGCCGAAGTGACACCCAAAGCGGGGCGAACAGCCAACCATTGGCTTTTTCATCCATAACCGAGCCAACGTGAACAGAGCCGAATGACGTCACGGCTGGCTCCACCCAGTTGTTATTCATTGGTCGATGCCTGCTAGAAGACTCTAGCAGGTCCCGGCCAATAGGAAACAGTTGGGCGAAACTAGCTGTCACTGCTAGCTCCTACCAATTGTTTTTTTTTAGTTTTTTTTTTAAAGAAATCTTAATTTTTTTAATGTATAATTTATTACATTTTTTTTTTAAATCTACTTTTTTTCCAACTTTTTTGATTGATTTTCTAATCTGCTCGGTACCACGGAGGTACCGAGCAGAAAAGCCTATTCACTCACTGCCTTTTGGCCCCTATGAGAACAGGCCGAACGACAGCGAGTAGCCTGCCGGAGGTTGGGCTCAGCCGATCCAGATGTTGGATCGGCTGAGTGGAACTCCTTCTTCACATTTGCTCAGTCACACATGCTGAGCATGCTTGGCTGAAACAAAGCCAGCCAAAGCAAGCCGATGTACGGCTGATTTCAGCCGATGTACGGCTGAAATCAGATGTACAAGCCTGAAGTGAATAGCCGAACATCTTTCATTTTGGGTGGGTTATTCACTCGGCTGCCTTTGGCAGCTTTGTGCTCAACCCTCTTAGTTTACTAATTTGTATTGAGATTGTAGTCCATCACGGGAGCAGCTACTTTACAACACACACAGGGGCCATGGGGAACAAAAGTAGCCACCCTCCAGAAGGAAGGACAGTGTCAGCACCAATTCAGAGATGATTTGAGGATCTACAGCTGAGTGATACACAAAAAAAGATACATTTTTGTTAATAGTTAAGGTACTTGAATGCATTTTTAAGTTTAACTCCGGTATTTAGTGTCACTTAAGCATATTAGTACCAGCTTTAAAGGAGAATTTGGAATCTTAAATAAAAGTGAAATTATCAATGGATAACAAATCTGTTGTGCTATAATTCTGATAAAGATCGCTTTTCATCGTTTTACGCGTTTTTGTGTTTTCCTAATGAAATGGCTGCTAATCAAGAATATAAACAATTTGTATAATAGGGTGTTGCAATGATTGTTTGTATTACATGGTTGATTGTCACAATCAGAAGGCACTCATTTACCATATGCTGAGCAGTCTAATGTTGGGGTTACAAGGCCAAGTATGATTTATTTCCTGCACTGTGTAACTGAGCCCATGAGATTAGTCATACTATTTTCTTTGGTGGAAGTGAGACAGTTAAATTTAGGGGGAAATCCTAACCGCACATGTTTTTCATTCAAGTGTTTCAGTTTCTCACGGTGATATTAATGAAAATCAGCTGCCAGAATACAAGCTATCAACATCCAACAATTTAATGGAAAAACAGCAACTTCAAGTTTACAGCCCTGCATATCTGTAACGTATGAGGGACAGGTTTACATTACATTCGTTCATAGTTTACAGTATCATTCATGGATCCTATTTGTGCTATTATCCTACAGTTAAAATTGTTATGTGCCTAGTGTGTACATTGTATTATATTGTCCAGTTAAAGTTACTGTGTTCTAAGTGACCTTTCACCCTGCTAACCCTGCTTCCATCCAACCATAATACCAATTACAGGTAGTTTTATTTAACAATGAATGCAGTACAAGCTCCTCGCGTTGGCACTGTGAAACTGATGGAACTGTACGTAGTAGGTCAGATTTTAGAATCATACATGATTACACACCAGTCACAAGTTAAAGTATACTTTTTATCCAGAAGCAAGTAATATCAGTCATCGGAGTAAAGGCATTTTTGATATTTTCATTCCACTCAAGTTTTATTTCAGTCACACAGCTACTTCCTTTTCCTTGGAGTTTGGTGTAGCCATGATCCATGGGCTGTGCAGGATAATTGATCTGTCTTGAAGGGCTTATTATTAGGTAAAGCCAACACTAGGCAGGTCACAGTTATAAATATTCAAGTAGCTACTAAAATATAGTATTGGTAGGTTATTCATCTTGTACCCAATTTTCTTTGGTCAAAGGCTAATCAGTTTTCACCCATTTGGTATTAGACAGTGCAGTGATTGTTGACATTTTATTTTATTTAATTTAGATCTCAACTCAGATGCATGATTCCCACCCATGTTGGCCCCAACATCTGTGACTCTATGACTGGTAAAGTCATTTTAGGGCAGAAAGTAATACAAATAAGTCAATGCGCTTTACAAATAACTGTAGACGAGTGCCTAAGATGGTGGTTGTGCCACTTTTGTGTTATTTGAAGAAAACTGATATTAAATGGTATTCCCCTGTGAATTCTAAATCAAGTGAACATTGCATTTTATTAAACTTCTTCTGATCATGAGTAGAAAATATAGAAGTTATATAGACATAAGCTAAAACACAGTTTCTTAGACTTGTAGTAAAAGTAGAACTCAATGTCCTGTTTTATTCAGAATGAAAGTGGACCTCTCAGTAACTTAAAAAGTCTACTAATTTTTCACATGTATAAATATACAGAAGCATAGATTCCAAGTTTAAATGTAAGGTGCATGGACTCATACTAACTGTCCTTCAGACTAACTACACCAAGCTAAAATCTGATTGGTTGCTCTGGGTAACTACACTTTCCATATTATCAGTGCTGTTTGTTTTACTTTATTGCATAAGTCAATAGTGCATGTCTTCTTTTATTGATGTGTTATATTACATGCTTGGACCAATAGTCATTTTAAGCATAGATTCTTGGTCTGTTTACAACAAGCAGTTTTGTAATCCTTTTGTTCTTCCTGAAATGTAGTAGATTTATTACTGTTTTCCCCAATCTGTACTCAATTAATTATGACATATCCTGTTGGGCCTCCTTTACTAAATAGTCCAAGTCTGATGACAATGCTGCCGGTGATAGCTACAACATGTTGGTCTACAGACACAGACCATATAAAAGCATTGCTAGTAAAGGGGGAGATGTCTGGCAGGATAATAATGATATCTGTGGGAACTGTATCTGAGATGATCCATGTGCGTTTCATATGATCTTTCTCATTTTGTTCACTATGAAAATATGAATATGAGAGTATTTCACTCTGACAAAGAGAGAAGTTAACAAAACAAGCAGGTTTCTGCTTTTGTACTTTTCCCTGCACCCCGTAAAAAGATAATGTACTATATTTTCTCAAGTGCATAACCGTAGCCATAGTAGACCAACTGCTTATTGGGGCCCACAACACTGAGAGTACAGCACTGTTTGACTACACAGTGATTGATGCATTTGGGTAAAATTATATCTATAAAGTTTAGCAATATCTATTAGATTGATAGAGAGGTGAGGTGTGTTGTTACAGGGCCCCATCACACACTTCCACCTATGCCTTCAGTAAAGATAACTCCAGTTTCCACTATTTACATCCTCCTTTTGTTATGAGCAAGTTTTTCCTGGAAGACTGGATGCCCATTTCTCTAAATGTATAATGGGTTACCTGTCTACATACAATGTCATCTGATAGTGACCAGGAGAAGGTTGTTCACAACAATACACTATGTAAACTCACTAGGAGGCTGCAGGCCATTGCTAAGTAAAGCTGCACATCGTATAAAGTACGCCCACAGAAGCCAGATGTGGTTAGACCCTTAGACCCCAGATAGACAAAATTGCTATAAAACAGAGTTCCGTAACATAATACACAGAATCACGGCAGAAAAATACATGCCAGTGATATAGTGATAAAAGGAAAAAACAAGATCATTTAAGAAAATCAACCCAAACCTTATATTCGACCCATGTTAAAGGAGAACTATGAGGTGAGTGCTTTTCACTCACCTCATAGTTCTAGCCGACCTGTGACAATGAGACTGTCACAGGTCGGCTCAGTAGATCGGGAGGTGAGCGAACACATACCCGGTTCGCTCGCCTCTCAATCCTGTCACGGCTCTCTGCCGTGACAGGGAGAGGGCTGGATTCCCCTCTCCCCGCTCCGATCTGCCAGCGCTGACTGGCGGAACGGACGGGGAGGGGGCGGGTACAGCTGGCTCTGCCTCTAGATAGGCAGAGCCAGCTGTCAGTCACGCAGCTGGGCAGATCCCGTCATCTAAGTCGTGATCCGCTCCGGCTGCGGCGTCTCAGTATACCGCGAGCTGTAGCTCGCGGTATACTGAGCTTAGGGTAATGGGAGGACGCTAGTTTGTGTCCTCCCGTTACCCTAAGGAGAACTATGGGGAAAAACACTGACCCCATAGTTCTCCTTTAAATACATTTTAGATGGGTATTACACACTTTTGATCAAAGTCTGTTGGCAAGTATGAACTTGGGTAGGATATAAAATACTGCAAACAAATACAATATACGTTAATACAGTAAAAAAATACTACTGTAGTAGTTACTTATTTTCCCTGCTCCAGTAACACATCTCCTAGTACTCGCAGCCATGTTCACTTCTGGGTTTTACCCCAGGAGTCAAAGCAACAGCCAATCAGACACGGCTGTGTCACTTGGTCACATCCTTAAAGGGCAGGCGTACTCTATGGACAGACACCCTGCAACGTTTGTCCACTTGACAACAATTCCTCCATTGGTTTTCCAAGCCTCCTGGTGTGTCTCTTCCATTCTTGAGCCTCTCAGCACCTTTGCCTCTGCTGACTAGTCTAGACAGTCCATAACCATTACACCAGATATGTTTCTGCTGTCGCTTCTCGCCACTGGCACTGTTCCTGGTATACTCCACCTGTTATTCCTGGCTGCTGGCACTGTTTTGTGTACACTCTGTCACTCCTGCCAACTGGATCTGTTCCAGTTCCACCTAACACTCCTGGCCGCTGTCACCGATCTGTGTATGCTCCATCTGTCAGCCCTTGCTGTTCCTACCATACTCTATTTGCCAAGCTCTGCTTCTCTTAGTCCTTCCAGCCAGGTACTGCCACTCTCAGTACATTCCATTTGCCAACCTCTGCTCCTCAGAGGTTGGCAAATGGAATGCAGCCCAGCACCACTACTTCTGGTATGCTCCATTTGCCTAGCTATTTCCACCAGTGGTCCTATCTCAGCTTCCTGCTACATCTGCCACTGTTTAGGAACCTGGGGGCGCTACACAGCTGAGTCCCTGGTGAGTACCACCTGTGCTTTAGACTGTGATCCTTGGTGAACCCAGTCATAGTCAGGGTAGGGTCTGCTTCTCTCCGCTTTGCTCAGTACGTGACAACTACTAAATTAAGTGTTGCTATAGTTTTACCAGAATCTAACTGGGGAGGAACTTGGGAGCTGCTATTTGACTTGATTTTGAAAGTATATAGTGTCTTTAAATCTTGTCCTTCCATTACTTGTACACAGAGTAGAGTAAGTCATCTGTCATAATCAATGTGCATCTAAGTCATAGTTAAAATATATTGATTTAGTAGAAAAACATTTTTTTTTAGATATTCAGTTTTAGCTTCAATCTGCTTACATAATATAAATATGTAGGCACAACAGGAGTGAACAAGCACACTTATGCAATAAGTTAATCCTTCTGTCTGCAATAGTGTACTATTATCACCTTGTTTTTTTACTGTAATTTACCTGTGCTCTTGGCCCTGGTTATTTTCTTTACTGCAAACATAGGGTACTGACCAAACGTTCAATTCAAGGTTAATAACCTACAGCTGAACTGTTTAACTGTATTGATCTGTGTTATTACTTCTGAGCCTGTACCCACATAGTATTGATAGACATTTCTTCCTACAGTTAGTGTAAAGTTATGCTACATGCAGAAACTGAAGCTTTTCATTTACACAACACAGTTCCTTTTATAATCTAATTATTTATAATCTCTTCATTACACCACAGCACAGTAATTCTTACAATCTCTTCAGGTATACAACAACACGGTCCCTCTTAAAACCTCTTAATTTTTTCAACAAGCAAGTCCCACTTACAATATCTCGATTATACAACAGCACAATCTCCTCATTTATACAACACAGACTCTCTAATAATCTTTTTATCTATTCAACACAGTCCATTTTACAATACCCCTATTATACAACACCACAGTCCCTCTTACAGTTTCCTAATTTCTACAACAGGACATTCCCTCTTATAGTGTATTAATTTATGCAACACGGTCTCTCTTTTAATCTGCAAATTTAAACAACAGCGCAATCACTATTACAGTTTATTACGTTTTATAACAACCTGGAATGTTTTACAATCTCTTAATTTATACAACAACCCACTCCCTCTTATATTTTTTTTTATACAACATAGACCCTTTTACAATCTGTTAATGTATACAATAATACAGTCCCTCTTACTATCTTTTTATTTATTTGACAACATAGTCTCTATGATAATCTTTTAGTTTATACAACACAGTCCATTTTACAGTCCCTTCATTTATACAACAATACAGTCCCTCTTACTATCTTTCTGTTTATACTACAACACAATCCTTACAATTTCTACATGTATACAATATAGTTACTCTTATTTATATATCTCAGTTCTTTATGCATTCTCTTCAGTAATAGAACGTAGTCCCCTGTACAACATTTTTATTTATACATCTTATTTCCTCATGCAACCTCTTTAGTTAGAGAATACAGTCCCTGTAACAATCTCTTCATGTATACAACAGTCCCTTTAAATCTGGCCCTGGCAGCCCTGAAACTACAACATACAGCTTCCAGTTTCATATTCAAATAAGCAGCAATCCTCAAGTATGGCATTGTTTTGCATTGCTGGTAATTGTAGTATAATAAAGCCAATCTTCAATATAGGGTGATATTCGATATAGAGTAAAGGATCTAAAAGTCACATGGCATCACTTGTAGAGCCAAATGGAAGTTACTGTAAGTACTCAGATTTAAAACCTAATCACAGTATTTGGTGGAGGGGAGGGTGAGGTGTACCATAGTACTTTGTTTGGAGACCTGAAATTATGCTTCATATTAGCATTTGAGTGTAGGTCCTTAGTAACAGTACACTGAATAGTGCTAAAAATAAAACTCTCAGAAGCACATTCCACACCTATACTGTAGGAGTGAGAGTACAGAAGACTTCCAAGCTAAATGTTTGCTTCTCTATATATGGACAAATGCCTTCCACTCATTTATAACAGTTACATACACTGTCTATGTTGCTAGGCTGTCATCAAATTGATAAATAGCTGCATTTAAGCAACATACAATTTTATACAATGACAACTAATGTTCAAGACTTGATACACAGTTTAAAAAACTATACCTAATTACAAAAGTATATGTTTTACTTAATATTTACAGTAAATTAATTATTAGTAAAAATTTTAAGAGTAGTCTTAGGGTAAAGCATACCAATAAGCTAAATGTTGTGTAGTTGTATATTACTTCCATTCTTATCAAGGAACACTCAGAGGGGTGATTCATCAATAATGGAGAAGACAAAATCTGGAGCAGTTGCCCACGGCAACCAATCAACTTCCTTCTTACATTTTCAAAGCTGAACAAACCGAAGAGAGAAGCTGCTTGGTTACTATGGGTAACTGCTCCAGATTCTGTCTGCTCCAGTTTTGATCAATTCCCCCCTCAGTCTTTCTAAATTAGTGTTTCTCAATTTTTTTTCAGCCACACCTTGCTTTAAAAGTATGCAAAAACTCAAGGCAACCCAATCTAAAATGTTAAAAGCATGAAAGTATAAAATGACATGTGGTTCACCCCAAAATCAACACAGACCCTTATCCTAGATAGCATTCTGCTATGGATTTTAAAGGGTGAAGCCCCACAAAAAAAGAGAAATGACAATCAGTTTCCCCTTCACATCAGAAGCCCCCCTCCCAATCGGGAGTCCCCTCCTTTCATATCAGGAGCCCCCTTCACAAAGTCCTACCTTATCATTTTCGCCACAGTGTAGCTGTGGCAGCATGGCAGAGGGAGGGAGGTGGAGCAGGTTTGGACCGAGGGGGACTTCTGTCCTCTTCCGGATGCTGCCGTAGATCCTGAATGTGGCCTGCTCTGGATTAGCATCCTGCATATTTATGATGCTGGCGGCCGTCTCACCTTCACCATGGAGATGCATGACACTGTGCAAAAATTTAAAGGCCCCCCTGAGAAAGCAAGAGGGCACCCCAGGGTGCTGCAGCACCCTGTTTGAGAAAGGCTGTTCTGAATTTTCATATGTGAAAAGGAAATCCTCAAAGCAAATCATTGCCATGTTACCAGGCTCAAATTAATTTAGAGAGCAGGATCTACTCTTTGACACATAAAGCCATTTCGGTGAGTAAACTTTACTTAATTTAGAGGTTCATCTTACATTTTTATTTTTGTGTGCATATGATGAGTTCCTCACAACTTCAGACTGACGGGGGTCCATTGAGACTTTAAGCAGTCAAGGTCAAAAGTGAGCTGCAAATTGCAGCAATGCATAACTACCACTAAGTCTTCAGTTTCCTGTAGTCACGTAAACGAAGATTGAATACCAATTAAATGTTATGGGATGCTTTGCTCTTTATCGTATTACTTAAAGGGGTTCTAAAGCCTCCGTTTTTTTGCCTATATCTACTGCTATCAAGCAGTAGATATAGGCAAACAGTTTTTTAAAAAAACCCCCGCTATAACAGATGTTTAAACTTACCGATTTTTCTTTGCGCGCTCCCGCCCGAGAAAACGAAACTGTTCGGGCGGCCGCAAAGCATCTTCGGGCGGGCACATGCGCAATTCGGATTCTCAGCCGGGAGACGAGCAGAGGCGTAAGGTAAGTCTATGGACGCGTGCACCCGCATGCAGACACCGCTGAATCGGAGGGACAGAGCAGTCAGCAATGGATCGGAGAGACGCCGCATCGCTGGAGGGACAGATGAAAACATCAGGAAAGAAGAAGAAGATCGGATTAAGAGGCATCATTTAAGGTAAGTGCTAACATTAACATGGGTGGAGGGGAAAAAAAATGTATCCTTCAATGTCACTTTAAGGCCAATATGATAGCATAATATGATGGGATTGTGACGGACCCCCGTACTCAGGATGAGTATGTTCGCCGCTGCCTTCTTCCTTGCTCAGGAGACATTGCACCCCGCTGATCTTTAGCTCCCAGTTTCCCCAGTCACTGGTCGAGACACGAGTGTAGGGTGAAACAAACTCTGATTTATTGAGCAACTGCACAAACTTTTATACAGCAAGTGATGAGATCAGATTATAATCCCATCACATCCACCTTCCCTTCCCCAGACAATCGGTCTGCTCAACACCACAGGGTTTCCCCTGCTACCCTGTTTCCCCAAAAATAAGGCCTACCCCGAAAGTAAGACCTAGTACTATTTTTCAAGATTCCTGTAATATAAGACCTACCCCGAAAATAAGACCTAGTTTGGTGGTAGCATGTGAGGGGGAACTTGAAGAGCAGGAGAGATGGTATCAGCCTGCAGGGACATACTGTATTAAGGGGATGACAGGGGACTCCCTCCGGCCAGCGCAGTGACAGGGAGCACTCCAGTACAATACTTCACCAACTGCTGTCCCCCTGAAGGCACTTTACCGCTCTGTCCACTGTCTGATGTCCCCACTGCTGCACCGCTGGTACCACTGTCCCTGGTGGCAAAGGAAGCCGGCGCTGTTGAAACCAAGGCTGCGGCGGAGGGAGCAGAGCCACATTAGCCGATATTCCTCTATAGCCCCAGTTACTGTGACAGGCGGAGTGATACTAGATAACTTTGGATTGTTGTACATGAATAACTTTAGATTGTTGTACATTTTGTTGCACATTAAAAAAAAAGACATCCCCTGAAAATAAGACCTAGTGTAGTTTTTGGGGGCAAAGAAAATATAAGACAGTGTCTTATTTTCGGGGAAACACGGTAACGAGCTCCAGACAACCATAGCAGAGCCTGGCCAGAATATCATTGTTCTGAGCTCCTTCAGAGTACAAAGGGAGATAACGAGGGATGGTGCTGATGGTCTTTCCATAACCAGGTCACACAGCATAACGCACTTAAACATAACCCAACACCAATACACATTTAACTTATAAACACATCACCATGTCGTCACAGGTATCATAACCTACACCACATGTGTCAAGCACAAGGTCCATGGGGCAAATCTGGCCTGCCAGACCATTTCATGTGTCCCTCGCACTTCTCCTGCAGCATTAAATTTTTAAACTGAAGCTGGCACTGTAAACAGGCTCCGGGCTTCACAGGAAGGCTGCCGAGGTCCTCGGCAAGGTCCTAGCAGCCTTCCTGTGAATCGCGGCACCAGTTTACAGCACCGGACAAAAATCTCCTCCTCTTTCATGTGGATCCATGCTGCCTGCACTTGCCCAGACTGGTGACTTAGGCTTTCCTAAGACCCTGCACAGCCCAGCATAGACCCCACACAGTCCCCTGAGAGTCCACACAGACCACCATTGGACCTGCACAGCCCACCATAAACCCCAGACAGACCACCTGAGAGTATGCACAGCCCAGCATAGACCCTGCACAGCCCAACTGAGGGTCCACACCGCTCACCATAGAACCTGCACAGCCACTTGAGAGTTCGCACAGCCCAGCACAGACCACAAACAGCCACCTGAGAGTCCACACAGCACACCATAGAACCCGCAAAGCCCACCATAGACCCCACACAGACCACCTGAAAGTTTGCACAGCCCAGCATAAAACCTGCACTGCCTACCTGAGAGGCCGCAAAGCTCAGCATAGACCTCGCACAGCCCACCTGAGAGTCTGCACAGTCCACCATAGAACCTGCACAGCCACCTGAGAGTCTGCATGGCCCACCATAGACCCCACATAGCCAACCTGAGTGTCCGCCCAACCCAACATAGAACCTGCACAGCCACCTGAGAGTCTGCACTATTACACTAATTACCATTATTTTTCCTCCTCTACTTTCAGAGCTAGTTATTAGGTTATTACTAAAACCAGTAATAATTGAATGCAGAGGCACTTATTTTATATGATAAAGAGTAGAGGTGCACCGAAATGAAATTTTCAAAACCAAAATGAAAAAGAAATGTCAGGCCGAAATCGGAAAAAAAATTTCTAACTATTTCAAATGTTTTCAAATATTTAATTTTTATTTATTTTTTTATAAACTTTTATTTTTTTATATTTAATTTTTATTTATTCATTTTTAGTAAATATTTACATTTTTTACTTTATTGTTGGGGGCTTCAGGGAAATATAAGGTGTCTACACAGATCCCTGATATTTCCCTTTTAAAATAGAAAAAGAGATTGAGGACACAAAGCCCTCAATCTCTTTTTCTGCAGCCTCTCTAATAAATGAACAGGAATCCTCTACACTGAGTATTCCTGTTCATTCATAACTTGTGGACATAGTATGTTTACTGTGTCTACAATCATGAATGAACAGGAAGTGATGTAAAAAAAGCACAAAAAGGGGCGCCTTTCCTGGTGCAGATTTGTTTATTCCAATGAACGGGCATAAAAAGTGAACTGACAGGTACTCACAAGACTAAAGTAAAAACGAGCTGCAGAACAATAAAACCGGAGCAGTAAAAGGATCCGTGCAGTGCGTCCTGTGTGTGAATCACTGAGGGTGTCGCCGCTTTTCCGGGGCATGCCCCCTTCGTCAGGACATTTTTTTGTTCTGCAGCTTGTTTTTACTTCAGTCTTGTGAGTACCTGTCAGTTCAATTTTTATGCCCGTTTATTGGAATAAACAAATCTGCACCAGTAGAGGCGACCCTTTTTGTGCTTTTTTTCAGATGTCACAGTTCCCTTGACTGTATTGGAGCTGCGCCCTGCACATATGCTCAGTACTCCTTCCTTGTGAGGGATAAGGATTGCCCTTGGCGCTTCTAAACAAAAATCTTAGGAAGTGATGTAGATCACACCTATTCAATCATAATTGGGGACACAGTAAACATACTCTGTCCTCAATTATTTACAAACACTCAGCGATCGCTGACTGTTTGTATCCGCTCTCCATCCTGACACGCTATCACATGAGGCTGGGCGGGGCGGGAGGAGTGTTTAGCCTCCTGTGACAGCAATGACAGCTGTCTCCGCCCACAACGCCGCTCTCTGAATCTGTGACAGAAGGCTGAGTGGTGCAGGGAGGAGAGAAGCCGGTCACTCACAGCACTCTCCTCCTGTACCGCTCAGCCTCCTGTGACAGTTTCTCTCTTCCCCATGGGGGGGGGCGCAAAAATGCACCATGCCTGTGTAGGCAAGAATCCTAGCACCGGCCCTGCCCCACTGGGCCCCAGAGCAGCACCCAGCGGGTAGGAGAGAAAGCAGGGATGCACCCCTATTTCGTCAAAAAAATGGCACTTTCGGCATTTTGTCAAAAGTGCCATTTTCGGCCGATATGTTTCAGTAACCGAAATTTTGGTGAATCCCTAATAAAGAGTAGATACATTTATATAGTCTCACAGATACAACCAGCCCTTTGAGGGCAATCATAATACTGATGCAGCCCGCAATGAAATTGAGTTTGACACCCCTGATCTACACTATTACTTGTTTCTGTGCATTTATTTAGTGGTTAAAAATGGGAGATGATAGCAGATGTACACAAGAATGTTTAGTGTATGTTACATGCGGTAATGTCAAATATTTACTTCTAACAACTTGTAAACATTTCTCCAGATGCCAATGATACCAGTTGTTCTTGTTCTTATCATATTCATGGGCCACGTTATCTTTGCTGCAAGTTTATAACACTGTGATTGTGTTTCTGTTTCAAATATAAAACATGATTAAAGACATAACTAATACTGTCTGTCAATATGAGGAGATTTCAAAATGTAGCAGCCTTTGATTGCAGCAGATGTTTCATAACAGATACAAGAGTCCCTAGATTGTTAAAGTCTCAGCATTGTAAAGCAATAGGGTGGGACTGACACATATGTTTGTGTGAAAAGTCAAACTGATTCTTCCTAATGATGCCATGGGGTTCTGTAGAATAATGAGAAAATGACAATCACAACAGAGGAGAAATTCAGAGAGGAATGTGATGAATACTTTCTTAGCTATTTATATGTAAGGCTTGTCATACCTTTAATTATATGTTTGTCCTTTATAAATCTGTTCAGTAAATTAACTTACTTAGTCTCAATAGATTCTTTGACAGCTGTCTTATTTTAAATATATTTTAAAACCTGGCCTTATACAATGTTATCTTTCCTTGGAATAAATGTCACAGCTCAATTAAAGTGGAAGCCAAGGAGCCTGAATAAATAGTTCAGTAGAGAAGTTACTGTATAGGTACCTGCATAAAAAAAAACCCCATGATCTCGCTGCCCTTCCTATTTTAAAAGATGCAGCTTAGGAGGAGGATCTCTGCAGGGTTCTGAGTGGTAAAATCTGATGTAGTCCTATGACAATGGTAGAAGGTTTGCTCTGCAGAACACAGGGAGTCACTATGGATGCCAGTCATCCTCAATGGACAAAGGAAGAGGTGGACGGACGCTGATATTAATGGAGAGTTCCCACTTCAATGCACCTTCCTCTGACTCAGCCAGATGAGGGGGTATGTTCAAAGGCTGCTCATGGTAACAGAATATATCAGAAAGTCTGGAATCAAATCTTGTTGGTGATAAGAGAAATGTAAGATTTGCTCAATTTATATTGCAGGCAAAGTAGTGCATAATCTGTTTGGTGGTATGCCTATTGTGGCCACAACTTATAACTAGAGATGAGGCTGGGCAAGGAGCAAACCCAGTTCACCTGAGCTCATTCAAGCCTGCTCAGAACTCTGACCGCCACCCTCTCCTTCCACCACAATCAGTGTCAGCAGTTGCAGCAGGAGCATGCCCTGCCCTTTTGCCATGTATAGCTGCAAAATGGAAAATGGACCTCTCCGGAGAGAGACGCATCGATCAGAGTTTTGAGCAGGCTTGGGTGAACTAGGTTCGCACTAAGCCCAGCCTCATCACTTCTTATAACCAGGGGTCATACTTTGTTTTTCAGAAAACTTATTCAGTGAATGCCCTTTACAACATTTAGCTCACCTCAGGAACCACCTGTGAAATTCTCACTTTTTGGGGATACTTTGTTACTGTTAAGAGTTTGTGGAACTTTGTATAAGCAGGAGAACTGAAATGGGGATTGTGATACAATTCTGAGAGAGAAATCTCTTAATTGTGTCTTAAATTTGTAGTTATGGGATCTGCACATGCAAGTTTATAAACCTTTTTTTTTTTTTTTTTTTTAATATAGCTGTAATATATATATATATAGCTGCAAATAGGTTGAGGTTGCACTGCATAATGTTCCCAGGTAGCAGCTTTCCTGTTTTCCCCACTGGTAACATCTGACTTCCGGATGGAAATGAAGGGTAGTGTACTGAAACAATAGGGAGTAAAAGCAGACTTAGGTCATGGCAGGCAGAGACAAATATAAAGCTCAAGAACACTGCCTAGGATAGTATCCAGGGCTATAATAATAACTAGACATGTCTGCTTCACTAGAGCCTTTCCCATCCTATGGAACTCTCTACCCTTTGAACGGCCTTTGAACGTGGGATGATTGTTGGCGCTCAGAGCCATGGAGCGAGTATCAGCAAAACAGCAGAATTTGTTAAATGTTCAAGAGGGGCTCATTGTTAAAGTGTTTAAAGACTGAACTGTCCGCCGAAAATCTGGGTCTGAGCGTGCGAATTGTGGCCGTCAGCGACTAGTCAATGTTAGGGCAGAACGGAGAGTTCTAACAGCCACCAGGCTCCAAGGTGAGTATAACTTTTCCATTTAGGCACCTAAACAAAAATGTACCCTTGCAATGTAGGGGCCCAACTGCAAGGATTAAAATTCTTTAAATTCATGGCCTGGCAACCGCCTGCTGTACCTACCTGCTAGGAACATGATACTTAAAACATATAACTAAAAGGCCACTGATCTGTTTCTCAGCCAAAGCATTTCTCTTGAGAAATTATGATACAACACCCTGGGCATATTTTCAGACAGCCACATGCTCAAATCAAACCCAAACCCATTTAGATACACAAGGCACTTACTTTGTAATATGATTTATTACAAAGTAGGTGCAGCAATCTCTTGTTATGGAAAAACCTAAGCTTATGATTCTGAACTCCATCTGAGACGCTGTAGATAACGTATTTATGCATAACCCAATTGGGAGGTTGTGCAATCCAGAATGAGTAGAGGTGCGGTCACATCCTGAAGAGTGCTGAGTACTTTGCCCAGTCTGACACCAACTTCGGTGTCCTTATTGGAATATTTCCCCTCTGTATCTGTTTCTGTGACAACTTAAACATTATGGATTTTCAATCAATTTTCTGTTCAAGCAATAAGGATCACCAGGGCCAATCGTGAGACACACACAACAATAAAAAGTCTATAGATCTTTCCATGCTCTGCCCAAAAAACAAGGATTTGGCTTTACATACTCGTTTGTTTAAATAAAAATGTGTAATTTTAGAAAAGTTTTGTCCTCTAAATCCCTATCAGCTTATTGATTATTGTTAATGTTTTGTTGCCTTAAATTTATTAAAACTATTTTTTAAACATACGTTAACAACCCATTATGTTTGTTTCCTATTGTGTAGAGATGTCAAGCAGGATTGTACTATTCAGTTTCTGGAGAATGTCTACCATGTTCGTGCAATGGAAATGCATACAAATGCCTAGATGGTTCCGGTTCCTGTGTGGTAAGATCATCCTCATAATTATCTAATTTTCTCAATGTTTCTTCAAGCACAGTAAACATCTGTTTTTATCTACTACAAGTATGCAAACCATAGAGAAATGTTGCCTTTTGGGTACATATGGTTAACAGACAGCCACTAATGTAAAATCTACTCTAAAAACTATGAAAATTCCTGGTTTGTTATTGTTATTGGAATTAAGATTCACAGCAAAATGAAATGTTTATGTTAGAACTCTCCAAAGAAAAGGGTAAAATCAGTGACACTTTCATGTTGGAAACATTCAGACGTCCTCATCATCAATGAGTATGAGGATGAGTAAAGAGGTCTGGATTTGATTTGTGGGATGTTTGTCAAACTCATGGTAATTCTGGAAGTTGCTAACTTTAACCTGAACTCCATTGTCTGTGAGGGCGAATCTTGAATATCAATTCTGGCCAATTTCAAGGCTAATAGGCATGGGATTGGCAACAAAGGGAATGGGGAGATGGTAATTGGCTTTGGGAGACATGTACCAATGTCAAAGATTAAAGCGGAAATACTGTTAAGCGGAAAGTGGGTGCTCCTTTTTATGCAAATTCAAGGGGGACATAGAATATTGCAATTTATGTCTAATACAGGCTTGAAAGATGTCTCTAAGCTGTATACAGTGTTACGGAATAGTATGCTTCTCACAGAAAGTGCCAGTGACACCGTATTCTGGCATCATACAGCTATCATGTGTAATAGATTATTTAACTTTTACATTATTGCTTGGTTTAAATACGATATCAGCACCTGAATCTGATTAATTTCAAGCAAGGCTTTTTTTAGGTAGTTTTGGCTGTTTTTAGAGAAACCTAATAGGCCTAAATTGACCCTTGGAAGTAGAAGACACAACAGACCTAAAAGCTATAGAAAATTGCACTCTTACAAGAAATTTTAAAAAAAGCTAAAGTCCTCTACTTCAGGTATTGATTGCCTAACTTTATTAGCAGCTATGGCAATGGGGGATTGAGAATGTAGTGTTTTAGAGCACTTAACAATTTGATGATTTGGTGCAATAAACTGTACTGCACTAGTATTTATGATGTGCTTCAAATAATGGTCAGCTTTGCCTGTGTCAGCAACATGTTCAGCCTGCTGACCCCGAAATAAAAACTAAAAATATCATAGCAAAAGTACATTTAAATTAAATATACCTCCCTCAAGAAAAAAAACCTAAAACATTAAACATCGCCTCCCTAAAACACTAAACACTGAACTCAAATCCATATATGTGTTTTTAAACTGATTAGAAACTAAACAAATATATGGATTTTAAAATAAAAAAAGCAATCAAACACAAAATAAATCTGCAAGGGGCCTTTGGGGGGCAGCAGTTAAACAGCAACTGAAGTTGTTGCTAAAACACACAAAAAGGTAGCCATAAAAGGGACTATGGGCTCTATTCACAGTGAAGGCAGAGGTAGGTACACATTTAAATAGAACCCTAACACACAGCATTTTACCATTATTTATCACAATACAGGACAGTGAATAAAGTGAACTATGTAACCCACCACACTGGAATTTGCACACTGGAATGTGCTGTAATAATGTAGCACAACACAGCATTTTAACATATTATATATAGCACAGATTAGCAACTATCTCTCCCTGCAAACAACACTGTCCCTCCATCCACACAGTGACAAAGGGCTGCTGGGAACGCTTACTTTTATAAGGAGGGAGTTGGTGCATCTGGTGGCCTTTCTAAGTCACCTGACCACAGTTCAAAGGCCAAGAAGTGCATGATTGCTAATTGGTTGCTATGACATTGAACAATCACATTAGTTCACTATTAGCCGAACCTACGAATTACTTGGGTTCGGGTCCCACTCCTGTTCAACCCAAACCTGAAGCTCATACCTAATTGTTGCCATCTAGGGAACCCACTCTGATTCTCAGCCAGTTAATGGCAGAAAATCTGTTTCACTATTTTTAAAGATTAAGCCAAGTAGGGACACTAATTAGGAACTAACAATAGCACATACTATAAATGTTTAACAATTTGTAACAAACTTTTACCCAACATACACATAAATGCTGCATTTGTAATACAACACACTTTATAACTTGCATTTAACCCTTCGGGTTTAGACCTTAGCCGGAACTGCTATATGAGATGAACATTGTGATCTGTGGTCAGAAGACATTAGCTGAAAATCGGACCGTTTCAGTTCAGTTTATGTTTAGCTCCACAAGGTTTGCTTATGTGTATACTGAATCGGCTACCTTTTAGGTTTCACTGTAACATTAATAATAGCTCTCACTGAGCCTACCGATGTTACCATATGCAATGAGGAAGCAACAATATATGAACTTTGAACACATTCTCTTTCCATAACCTATTAACCATACCATAGTAATATTGTATCTCCTGTCTTTCTTGTGCAGAGTAACAATGAGCTAATTTGCCTGGGCTTAATTCACCAAGGTTTTGGCAATTCTTGTTTAAAGTTCATCAAATCTCCTCTGGAAGTCTATGCAATATAATAATAAAAATAATAAGAATAATGTATATAAGAATCCTTTTTAAAAATGCTTGCCTTTTTTGGGGCTGATGGGCAAGCTTTTGAAAATAAAAAGGCAAGAGAACCTGGGCATGTACCAATGCGGAAATAAAAATAAAAATTAAAAAAATACAATATTAGGGTCCTTTTCATGTAGCTGTGAGGGTAAGATGGAAAATACACAAATATTTTAAATTACAGGTAGTTTAAGGGCCCCGCACTGGCTTATTTGCTAATACACTGCATTTTAATGGGCGGGCTAGTGTGTTGTGGCATCTCCAGCAGTGTGTATTGTAGTGCACAATGCTGAATCTGTCACTGTTTACTTTTTTAAACCTTAAACTACCAACTTTATTGGTAGTGTACAATGTGCACCCTCCATACAGATCCCCGCACAGTAGCTGGCATGCAGTGATCTGCGGCAGAGCACTTCGTTTTTTTACCTTACAAATAATGCAAGCAGTACCACATTCACTTGCTGCTGATGAAAAGAAGGGATCACAGCTCATTCACTCTCAAGTTGAAGTGCTGGACTCTACTACATACAGTTTGCACGTCAGTTAGCTTGCTTTTCCTTCCACTTTACAAGAGGATCAGAGAGAACTGCTGAGCTGTGATCCTTTCTTTTGGTCAGCAACAAGTAAAAAAGCCTTATTAGCATAAAATAAAAAGCAATATACCCCCAAAAGAAATGAAATCCCCAGATAACACCGCAAATCCAAAGGCCAATTTTCTCTAAGAGAAGCCTTGCAGCAATAAAAATCAATTTGCTCTAGACAGAACCGCAGCTAAAAGTGACCGCTGCCTTCAAATTAACCACAAACTAAATTTAAAGACAGTAAGTCCCCAATAATTATAACAAAAAAGCAGCAAAGTGGGTGATTGTCTAAAGAGCTGGCAATCCGGATTAAAGAATAGTTTTCCAACTAACTCTAATCTTTCCCTGTCCAGTTTTTCAGCTTCTTCCTATTTTTCCCCACACTAACTTCATTATAATCTCCTCCTTTTTAGAGTGAGGGGGCTGTCTTATCCAAAAGTCCTCTTTTGGCCATTCTAAGTCTTGTGGTCATGGCTCAAAGGGCTTGCAGTGCATTTATGGTGTAAAAAAACAAAAATAGCCAAAGAAATTTGCCCTGGGATTGTGAACCTGAAAGACGAAGTACTTTGCAACGAACTTAAGTTATTTCTGTACGAACCTCATCCCTAGTGTAGAGGGTGTGGATCTAAGCTTCAATTGTCACAGGAGAAACAATAACAGTTTTCTCACCTGTCTTCTCGTTTACTTCCTCCATAGCATAGGAAAGGTGAAAGAGGACTGTAGTAATTGCTGGTATGTGCAGGTGTCAAAATAAAGCGTGAGGTATGGACATTCATCTCTACCTTCTCGAGCGTTGGTTGGAACATAAATATTACAATTTTACAGGAAAAATGCCCCGAAGACAAACACATTTTGACTCTTCTTTCCCATCAAATCTGATGACACTATGCAACTTTAAAGTGATTTTGTCACTTTATTAAAGGAGAACTATGAGGTGAGGGCTTTTCACTCACCTCATAGTTCTAGCCAACCTGTGACAATGAGACTGTCACAGGTTGGCTCAGTAGATAGGGAGGTGAGCGAACACATACCGACGTTCGCTCACTTCTCGATCCTGTCACGGCTCTCTGCCGTGACAGGAGAGGGGCTGGATTCCCCCCTCCCCGCTCCGATCCGCCAGTGCTGACTGGCGGAACGGACAGGGGAGGGGGCGGGTACAGCCGGCTCTGCCTCTAGATAGGCAGAGCCAGCTATCAGTCACGCAGCTGGGCGGATCCCGGCACAATTGTCGGGATCCGCTTCAGCTGCGGCATCTCAGTATACCGCGAGCTACAGCTTGCGGTATACTGAGCCTAGGGTGACGGGAGGACGCTAGTTTGTGTCCTCCCGTTACCCTAAGGAGAACTATGGGGAAAAGTCTTAACCCCATAGTTCTCCTTTAAGATAATAAGCTGTAAACAGGTAAAAAGTTCAGGCAGTTAAAGGTTTTTAGTCCCCCTTCTGCCATACCTTAATCCCAGCTGTTCTAATCTTCTCAAGCTGGTAGTGTTGAAGCTTTCCACTAGCCCCAGACATTGCTATCAGTCCGTCACTATCATGAACTGCCTGCCAAAAGGAATGGGTTGGCCAATAGGAATGCGTTAGAGATCAAAGTGGACGGGCAAGCTTCAACATTAATGGGAAGTGCCAATGCATTTCTCAGGCAGAATAGCCCAGCATTGGGCAGACCGGTGGCGGCATGAAATGCTACTGCATTTATGTGTGGATATCTCTACCTCACAGTATCAAAGTCGTTTTAAAAGGAATTTGTCAGAACAGAAATATGGAAGCTGCCATTGGTGCATGCTCTGGGGCTTGTAGCTCCTATTTTTCTATTCTGACAGACTTATTTTAAATGTGTTGTCTTTAAAAAATATTATGAAAAAAAAAAGTCACAAAATGTAAATTAATTAATGTGGTACTTTAAGTACTGACTTTTTAAAGTACAGAATAAGTATGCAGTAGTAAATGTTATGAACATATTTGACAAATGTCTTTCTTGTGTGATGTTTCCGTTCTGAGACCAGCAATGGATCACCATCCCATATGGAATAGTTAAAACAAGTTTTTTTACCATGACTACATTTCCTCTCATACTTAACGTACCGTGTATGCTCAATGAAATCATTTAAGCAGAAAAGCATAAAGCTGAATATAACTGAACAAGGGAGTCTTTGTTTTTGTGATGTTCCAGAGGAAGAGGCATAGATTATTAAATCTGGAAGGTCATGTCCAAAACTCCTTTTTAAAATCTCTGAAATGCCAAAGGCAACTTGTAAAATCTCCTTTTAAGTAATTGATTAAATGTTTTAAAAAAGACCCTTTCCTACCCACAGCTGTCCCTTCATATCTTTGTCACAGTAAGCACTCTATGAAACGTGTAATATGGTACAAGGATCAATCATTTGCCTAAAGGTACCCATAAGATGCCTGTATGTGGTATTGCAGATTTAAATAATTTTAAAAAAAACGAAAATCTGGGTCTGAACGTGCGAATTGTGGCCGTCAGCGACTAGTCAATGTTAGGGCAGAACGGAGAGTGGCAAGACTGGTACAAGACAACAGAAGGGCAACAGTGCAGTGTCAGATTCCTCGCATCACCTTTCAACATCTCGTGGAGTCACGAGGCGGCCCAACGAAGTCATCTCGTGGAGTCATCTCGTGGCCCAACGAAGTACTGATGGGGTGGTCATAATAATCTGGCCACTCAGTGTATAGCTACACCGCTCTTAATCTTTAGCAGCTATCTTTCTGGGTCATTTAAATAAATGTACTGTTGTGAGTGCCCTAGGAATTTATGCAGCAGATTATAGACACCTCGACAGGATAACAATAGCCCAACAAGGTGGCTAGGGTAGTGCTACTTGGTGAACCAATCCAGAGGGTACACAGTGGGTAATAATTACATTTGAAGGTGGTGAAAAAGCTGGACATAGACAGTACCAAAGAGACAGAAGCATAGATCAGGTAGTGCTAGAGATTGTTGCCAGGAGGGCAGCAGCAACAGGGACTCAAATTCAAATCCAGGGTGAGGAGCTAATAGCATAGTCTGGAAACATAGGTCACTGTCAACTACCATATCCACTAATAACTAAAATATTTTGGAGTCGACAACACCTCAAGTAAAAAAACTGGGCCACTGCTTTGTGTAAGAGATTTGTGGTCCGACTGTGCAGATTGCTGCAGCACAGGGTATTTTAGCCCTTGCTGCAGAACTTACCAGTTAACCACTTGCCGTCTGCCCGTTGTAAAAAAACGGACGGACGGCACTGCTGCATTGGCGGGTTGCCGTCGCCAGACGGCATTTTTTTTTCTGCTCGCACGCGCCCCTAGCGGGCACGCTCAGCGCTGAATACTGAAAAATGGCCTGGATGGGAAGGGGGTTTAACACCGTGGATGTCAACTGGTTAAAGAAAAATATTGAAAGAAGATCAGACTTATTAACATTCAATTGGGTTTTAAATAAATATTAAACAAATTTTAATATTAAACAAATTTTAAACAAATATTAACATTATAGTTCGACTAAGCTTTAAATAAGTATTTACCATATTTTCGCTCCATAAGGCTTTGTTCACACCTAGGCGTATAGAATATGCGCGTTTGTCGTGCGTTTTCGTGCGACAAGAAAAACGTGCGACAAACGAGCGTTTCCGGGGGCTACTTGGCTGTATCCCAATGGAAACGCGCAACAAAGCTCTTGTACCTTTTCAGGCGTAGGCCGTTTTGTAGCGCGTTCAGACGGGCTGAAATACGACAAGGTGTGAACCATACCCATAGAAAACAATGGGATTTTCATGTTTGAGTATTTTGTAGAGCGTTTTGTAGAGCGTTCGTAGAGCGTTGAACGCGCTATAAAACGTAGAGGTGTGAACCATGCCTAAGATGCACTTTTTTTCCCCCCAAAATGCGGGCAAAAATGTCTGTGCATCTTATGGGTGATGTGTGTGTGAGAGCTGAGGCGGCGGGGCTGACAGTGTACCAGTAATCACTCGCATGAGCGATGGGAGGGGAGGGGCCGCTTGTACTACTTATAGAGCCAGCGAAGCAGCGTTATTTACCTCTTCCATAATGCCGCTGCCCGTGCTGCCGCTGTCTAACTTCTGTGTCTGACCAGCTTCTCACCTTCCTGTGCCATGCCACATGACAGGGAAAGGGAGGAGTCTCAGTATGCAGAAATTAGACACAGGCAACACGGGCAGCGGCATTGTGGAGGCAGTAAATAAAGTTGTTTCACTGCCTCTAAACAATACATGTAGTACCAGCGTTTTTTTCCTCTAAACCTATGGTCTTTATGGAGCGAAAAATACAGTAAATCTTGAAGCACCAGTGAACAATACGATATAAAATAACATAAAATATGCTTTTTACGAATGTCATATTTGGCGTAGCTAGTGACGACCCAACTTGACTGCCCAATTACCAGCTCTGGTAATAAAAGATTCAGAAGAATTGCAATGTACCGATAACAAAGGAGCCATTTCCACTAGTGGTAATAAAAGAACCAAGGGATATCCAACAGCTCAAACTCAAAATGTTATTGGTCTGCGGCCAAATACAATCTGTGTATGGTTAGTAAACCACATATGGCTCTTGTTATTCTATATACATATGTATCTAGCGGTGCTGTTGTGAGCATCAACTCCCTGTAGCTTTTTCTTGACCAAGGAAAATGACAGTTAACTTAAATAATCAGGAGAGTGTGGACGTGCTGGTCTTCTTTCCCTATGTCAACACAACATTTCTGACCACATTAGTGAACAACTGAAGTTGTTTTCTCTTGCAACGAAATTTATGAGTATGCTTTAAGAACTCAAAGGCCAGGCTCTCTGCATGTGGTAACAGCTGGAAATATCAGAACAGACAAATAATATGTAATGACACGAAATGAAATTTCACATTACAGCCTTTTCAAGTTGTGCTCCATAGGCCTGAGATCAGATTACTAGTAGGTACACCCATCCCATCAATAAGAAAATAAGACAGTAACCTTAGTGCTTCACCAGGGTTAGGAAATGTTATGAATTATGAGCGCAACTTGCAAAAGTGTGATCAATGGAGCACAGGGTGGATTTGAAGGAGTATCAAAATCCCAAAGGCATATTAAATGAGGAGATCACATTTATTTTTTTCAAGGATAAAGGAGCTCTGGTTATCCATATAACTGACAAACATTATTAATTCAAATATAAACAATATGGCCTAGTATTTTTCAGGGGAAGAGTTAGGATTCTTTCATTAGTAAAGAAGAAACCATATACCTCCCTTTTTGGTGGCCCACATGGTAAAACTCTGGCATGCTGCCTTTACAACACAATACACTACAGGTATCAGAAACTTTAGGGTGTGTTAAATATCTTCTCCAAGGTGGTGCAAAGTGGTTCATTCCACCAACTTGTACATCCTTTAATGAGGTAGCATGTATTCAACACACCTGGAAGTGTTGAATAACTGCAGCCACCAGAGAACCGACACATACCAGAGTTTTAACCAACAGGCCCCCAGAAAGGTAAGTATAAAGCATCTTTTTTTTACAGCATGGGCTTACTCCTGCAGTAACAGAGTCACTTTATTTTATTTTCTGCTGGTTTCGAGGTTGGTGTATCCTTCTGAGTTACATCATACGCAAAGTATTGTGTGACCAGCACAGATTCACAGAGTCACATAACAACACTATTGACAGATCACTAGGTTTACTAGGCTTGACTGTTACATTGGTAGAGGCAGGTCTTTTCTAAAGTCAGCAGGAGCATTCAAGCTGGTAAGAGAGCCATTTTTACACTACATTTTCAATGTCCTTTCTAGTAAAAAGAAATAACAGATGATTTCACACCACATAGTAGCACTCTGTTCCTCACATGCTATCAAAGTACACTTGCATCTCTTTAAAATGATACTTGTGTAGTGCAGAATAGCTGACCATTTAGTCCCTCAGGTGTGTACTGTTTCATCTTTCTCTTTTTTTTGCACAGGACTGCCAAAGAAATACAACAGGCAAGCACTGTGAGAGATGTCCAACTGGTTACATGGCTGATGTAGTCCAAGGAGTACTAAAATCCTGCCTGCAATGTCCCTGTCCACTGCAGTTCAGTTCCAACAAGTATGTTGCTTTTGATCCTGTGAACAAAACCCAATTTTGTAATACTTTTATTACACAGTAATAAAAGTAACAGAAAAGATTATCAAATATATTTTGTCCTGAAGGAAGGTTTGCATTTCAAACTAAAATAGGTATTAAGGTTGTGTTGGATAATGATTCATATACCTAAAGGAGAACTGTAGTTAAAAGTAGTTAATTTCTCCTTACGTTTTGTCCTAGTCTCCAACAAGGAAAGATACAGCAACACAAACAATTGTATTTAGTAAATGGGGAAAGATTGGAACATCAGTGAAGTGTTTTTTACTGCCTGTGTCTTCTTCTCACAGAGACACCTATACACCTCATTCTTTGTCTTGGTTTCACAGGATAAAAAGTAAGACAAAATCTACTAAACACGATCACTAACAGAAATAAAAAATATGGCAGAGCTTTTAAAAGCTTTGCCTGGATTTGGACTTCAAGAGTCAATGTAAGAAAATGGGAATGATCACAAAGGGAATTGGTGGAGGTACCTGGTGACCCATATAGATCCTTCTATGCTCCAACACTTACAAAGCCACAAAGTACAGGACTTACGGTGGAGATCTTGGACAATGCTCAGAAACCAGACTCATATTTGATGCAAACATATAAGCTCACTGGTGCTAACTTGACTATTCTAGAAAAAAAAGGAGCACCAAACCCTGTGTTAATCTAACAGTGTCTACTTGTAACACTGGTACAAAAACTCACAGGCTGAATGTGTGTGATTTTTAAATTGTGCTAAATCTTTTAAATTAAGTTTTATCAAATCTTTTTCAGAGCCTGTTGAAAATATGAGTTTAGATTTTTCTTCTATCAATTACATAGATGTTTGCCTTTCCTCTAGGGGAGAGAAGACTACGCATGATCTCATCACAGCTCTGATGGGAACAGTTACTTTCTGTTTTATTCCCATGAACAGGATTCTTCTTAGCCTCTACTGGGATGAAGCAGATGTAATCATTTCTTTGTTATTACACCAGATGTCCCATCTCTTACTTCAACTGCAGAAAAGTTCTCAAAGTGAATGAGCCTGATTACTGTAGACCATTTATAGAAATTCCAGTCTGTAGTCACTTGGATATTAAGATAGCCTCTTGGTAGTAGATGAGGGTTAATATCCACTATAATCATAGATCTTTACAGGAACAAACAAAGAACAGGAAGTGCATATAATAGAAGAAGAAAAAAGAAAGAATAATGGGAGGATATTTATTTATGACATAGCTATAAGTATGCTATAGATAAGCCATCCTAATCCATAAGGATGTAATTGTTCTATGTTTGCCAAAGAGGAACCACAGCACTCATAAGAGGTTACATTTTATTCTAGTTTTTTTAACTCAACGCCTCTTTGTAAAACAGCAATTTCTGGATCAACTTTTCACCATGACATTCACAATACAACTGCCTAATTTTCCCTTGGCACATGACCCCTATAGCTGGTTAACATTTCAACAGAGGGGAATCCCCCTAACTATTATACACTTTGATTGCATTTAAAGTACTAAACAATGCCAAAACTTTTTTACCTTTCGAATAGAGAGGAGAAGGATTAGAACATCTGCTGGGTTTTTATTGCTATCTGTGTCCCGGTTAGGTGACCGTCACTGAAAGTAAAGTGCAAATTTGAGTTATCATCAGAACAGAAATAGATAATTTTCCAGTGGGGAAACTAGTTCTGATGATGACGATGTTGACCACCAGGTATTTCCCTCTATTTGGAGGGATTTCCTCTCACTTCCTGTTGTGGTTATCAGGCTGGAAGGAGACACAGATGACAAAAAACAGACAGGGGTTATAACCTTCTATTCAAATAATATTGGGTGGAGGTTCGGGAGCAACGCGTTTCGAGGATACAACCTCTTTATCAAGCTCAATGGAAGACACCACTTCCATCCCGGCCGTCCTTTCATTCAACATCATCATCACGTCCCGGGCACTGGCCACTGGCCATCACTGGCCTCTGCTCTCTTCTCACCATCGCTTCCCTCCTCAAGATGAACAGCCTCAGGCAGCACACCAGTCCTCATTGAATACACACCTCGGTTCTCACGATCCTCCCCACAGACCGGCCCCCATCTGGTGCTGAGATCCACTCAAAGTAAGTGCCACATCTCCTTCTGTTTTATCTCTCACTATGTCTCACTTAGTCATATAGCCCCTTCAGCTTTGCGCCCACACGTTTGTCCTTTTTTATTCAAATAATATAAAATCTAAAAAAAAAAGTTGTGGCTCAGCTCTACTTTAAAAACCCAGGAGCAGATGCTAAATTACATCAATAAGTTATAACATGTTGACATCCTTTGCTTTGTGGTCATTGCATTTGACCTTGGAATCAGGAGGCTCCATGTGTGTTTATTATACAGGCATTTAAAGACCTCTGTCCACTAAATCACTAAATCTGATTATCAAGCACTGCCTTATCAAGCACTGGAATACTGTGCAAAGAAGCCCCAAGCCTATTCTTTAATGCAAATATGAAATTGCTGGTAACCAATCTGTTCTTTTACCCACTGTACTCATAGTATGTATTCCACTGTACTAAAAGCAGTTCTCTGTTTGTTGATTACATTTAACTTTTATCCTTTTCAACAGCTTTGCCCTTACTTGTGCTTTGAAGAGAGGTTCTGTGCGCTGCATTTGTAAAGAAAATTTTGCTGGACCTAAATGTGAAAGGTAAGGACCTTGTGAAAAGAATGTTCTTTACACATCACCTTTCAATATGAATGTATATGCATACGTGTTCTTACTGCTAAGCTCACAGACTCAAGCCCTACCTGTCCTTTACCCAAGAATCTATACAGTCATCTAATCAGATTAAATAAAGCAAATTTTTTCCAGCATCACACACTGTATTCACTCTGGATATAGCATTAAAAGTGAACTCCAGGCAAATAGCTAAATATATTGGGAGCTGTTATACCTGCTAAAGGAATTTAAAGTCCATCCACTAATAAAATGTACCCAGCTATATTCCACAGCACAGCCCTGTCTAGCAGAGGAGGGGGCGTTAACCATCTCTGCTGCAATTTCACTTTCAGGTCCTCTCACCACTCTTTGACTGTGCAGTGAAAGGAGAAACAGCACACTAACAAGCTGATTTCTCTGTCACATTTCTCTTTCCTGTTCACTTCAGAATACTAGATTGGTTCCTTGTGCAGTACATTTAAAGGTATATTGATTACAGAGCTGCATTGTTTCTTGTGCCTTTTATACCTGCTTGAGCTTTAAGTTATTAGTTTTTGGATATTGTGTGGTGAAGAAAACTGAACAGGTTTACTGTAAATAATTATTTTCTATTTATTTTTAATAGAGTTATAGCTCTATAATACACACCAAAAATATACACTCTATTATACACACTATGGTTAAGTTTGAACCGGCATTGAAAATATAGCTGTTTGAAATGCTTGTGAAATGCCTAGAGTTTTTACGCACTTTAGATGCCTTTAGGTGACACTTGTAAACCTTTATCTGATGCTTTTAGGACTTTTTTTTCTTTAAAAGCATAAGCTTACTAAAAGTCTTGTAGGCATGTCAAGTGCGCTTAGGGTGTGCTGTTATTGGTTTGAAATGAGGCATTTCTCATGTTGCCATTTCCGGCCAAATGTTGCTGGCAAGATCAAAAACAGCACAAAGCAAACACATTCTGATTTTAATGTGTGTACTAGATGGTTTACTTGTTTTTGTTACAGAAGAGACATTGACTGTGCAGAGCAATTGGAAAGCTTCAATAAAGCAAAGAAAATGTTCTGTATGTCTGTGTGAATTGGGCTTTACAGGAAAGGGCCAGTAGCTGGTGATAAAAGTGGGAAATGTATAACTGAAGTGGTACAAGGAGGCTGATTTACTTAAAGAGTTGAGAATTTTCACACCATAAATTGCATGATTAATCACTTCAAATAACCATTCATAGTGAAAGCAGATTCCTGTTTACTTATTTCACCTGCATGTGATTGGATAATTCAGGTCAATGTTGACTCAATTAATTATGTGAATCTTATCAATTCCTTTAGTAAATCAACCCTAGTTTTTACATATCAGTGCTTAAAGGTGAAGTATTGGGAGAGTAAAATGTACTCTTCCCTATACTTAGAGCTGGCACCTGACAGTGCTGGCTCTGGCTCTATAAATTGAGAGTTGAGCATTCACGAACCCGCTGATTACTCAGCTCACAGCTTCTCCCTGCAGAGAGCAGTGACTGTCGGTCACCTCTCCTCACAGGGATTCCTCTTCCCCTCTCTCTGTTCCTCCAGCGCTCATTGGGGGAACAGACAGAGGAGGGGGCAGGCACAGCTGGCTCTGGCTCTAGAGAGACAGAGACAGCTGTCAATCAGGCATCGAGGAGGATCCTGACAATATTGTCAGGGTCTTTCCTGGCTGCAGCATGGCTTTGCGCTATCAACACCCCACTAGATGCTGACTTTAGGCAACAGGAGTATATTAGTAAACATAGTTCTTTGACCCAAAAGAGGACTAATACCAAAAAAAGCTTTGCTTTAGTTCTCTTTTAACATTATTTATTGGGTATGAGTTTACATTGCATTGGGTTGTACAAAAATTTGGAATAATCCGAAAAGTAAAAAGTAAAGGCAAATAATAATATTAATAATAATATTATTATTATTATTTATCAAATAGTACCAAAAATGTCACCATTAATTGTCAGCATCCCTGTTTTAAAAAACAGCTACTTATATTATTTTTATACATTCTTCTATCTTACAGCAAATTTCTAAGCTGGTCATACACTGTAACACTTTTCGCATTCAGCCCCTCAGTCGAAATGAGCAAAATCACTTAATTCCCTAAGCCATGCTAATGAGCTTGGATGAAGGAATCTCCCCTTCTGGCTGTCATATTCAGACAGCCAGCAGCTGCAGCTGTCAGAATATTGGCTGCTACTAGATTGTAAGTGCCCTCCTACCTCCTGTACTGAAATTGTATTGTTAATTGTATTGTCATCCTCAGTTTTGTAAAGCGCTGCGCAAACTGTTGGCGCTATATAAATCCTGTATAATAATAATAGTCACTGTTTGGCCAACAGTTTTTCATCTGGCTCCTTCGATAAAAGTCAATTGAAAATTTGACATTTGTCAATCCTCATAGTGTCTGCAGGGCCTTTATCCAGTCAAACGATCCATACAATTTTAGACATATTTATGTGAAAATGTTACAGCTACATTACACTTGACGTAATCCACTCTCTATAGTTATTTCAGTGTAGCAAACAGCTGGACCATTTTATATACAGAAGAATATCAGGCATGATATATGCTGATGGCACTTTTTTGGGCCATAAAGCATATGGTTTACATCTCACAATCTAAAGACCATTGCAAAATATTTATATTCTGTCCAAAATGTGCATGTGATCTTTCATTTCATATAATACCAATGAATGTACTTAAAGACCCATTGTAGCAGGAATGTTAGTTAAAATGGAAACACTTTGGTAACTGATGAACTGACAAAAGTTTTAATGCAAAGAGTCCGTTTTTTTTGTACAGCTGTAGGAAAGGATATTCCTGCTACATTTTCCTTTGCAATACTTAATAATAAATGTTTATAGGTTCCATGAAGAAGCATTTAAATCGAAAAACTACACGAATGGCAAATAGTGAATTTTATATGCAGCTTTTAAGACACAATCAATAACACTTTTCTAAACTGCCAGCATGTAAAAATGTTAATGTAACCATGACCAAATTTTCTACTAAACTTATAAACAGGTCTGGTTTAGGTAACATTTTATAAGATGATTTACAAGGTGTCTTCCTGAAAACAGTACAGCTTGTTATGGTTACTGCTCTTTTATTTTAGGTGTGCACCAGGCTATTATGGCAGCCCACTGCTAATAGGTGGCACATGTCGAAAATGTGACTGCAGTGGAAACTCAGATCCCAACATGATTTTTGAAGACTGCAATGAAGTCACAGGGCAATGCAACAGTTGTATGGGTGACACCACAGGATTTCACTGTGAGCGATGTGCACCGGGGTATTACGGAGATGCTAGAACGGCTAAAAACTGCACAGGTGTGTATAGACTTACTTTGTTTTATTTCCTTAAACAACGTACTTACATTTTTGTATGCCAGTGCCTTGATCATTAAAGAGACCGTGTCAGTTCCCTAAAAAAAAATGAAAATACTAAGTCCCTGCAATACAAGAGGTATTATGCTCACCTCTATGATGGTCTATGTCTCCTACCTTCCCTCTGTTCAAGAGCTGCAGTCTCTGTCTGTATTTAACAATCACTCTAGTGATGTACTAGAAACACAATGCGCACAGCTCACCCCTGTCATGCATCCTTGTAATCTACATTCAGTACACAGATAACCCTCTTCTGGTGTGATTGTCTCAAAAACTGCAGAACCAGCACACAATGCTCTCCCAAAGAGAAACAAACTTAATTCCACATGCATCTGTACAAAAAACAATTGCTGACGTGTTTCTGCTTTACTCTGCCTTAGTCATAGCTCTGATATCAGTTGGCTATGATAGGCCGAGAAAGGAAGAAAAGCGTCAGTGGTTGTATTTTTGTATAGATGCGTGTGGATTAAAGTTTGATTTTCTTTGGAAGAGCATTGTGTGCTGGTTCTGCAGTTTTGTAGTGACGTGGGGGACAAGGGAAAGAACCAGATCGCATTGTGGGAGACAGAGTCATCCAACACTCCCGGAAGTGTCGAAGGCTGCAGAATCTGACGGAGACTGAAGCACTTGAAGGGAAGGAAGTTAGAAGGCATGAGCCACCAGGGAGTTACAGTAAGTATGACAGTTTTTCTATGGCAGGGACCATCCATTTGGATTAGTTAACTGTGTGAAATATCTAACATCAACTTGAGATGTTATTAAAAACAACATAACAGAAAGCAGATGAAAAATGTAATAAAATTAAATGTTACATATAAATAAGTAGTATGTAATCATTAACACTTGTTACATCTTTATATACAGTAGTAATGTGTGCAATACTGAACAGCATACAATACTTTGTGGTCACTACTAAGTATCATAAATTGTATTTGTGTCATGAAAAAAGATTTTAAAATTCTGCTAAACCAGGTACAACTTTTCTCCAAACAAGAGGCAAAGAAATGTAAGGCAAGTTTCAAAGCTTTTACATTTACATCATGTTCATCTTTCAGGAACATGGAATTATGCACTGACCAATGGTTCGCAAACATTTTGTACCGTCTCTGGAGTATGGCTCAATAATCTTTATTTGCTATTGCAGTTGTAAATGAAAGCCATTACTTACTAACATAAATCCTGTGCCAAAGGTAATAATTAGTCTGACATTACTGACTTACTTCTGAAAAGAGCAGTGTCCGGACTATCATGCTGATCCAGTGATTTCAATACTTCTGAGTCACTAACAAATATAAAGCTCAGTAGTACTCACTTCATATTCTACATACTGGTTCCGTACTAGTGAAACCAGATGTGAGTCAACAGTATCAGCCTACATATTTCTCTAAATACAAATTTATTTCATAATCCTATTTGGCCCGGGTGTGCTTTACTACTAAACATCTCAACGACTGAGACTCTGGGAAAATATCCTTATTCTATGCAAGCAACACATCAAAATTAAATAATAGGTTATTTGAGTAGTGGAATCCAATAAGAGTAAATAAGCAGGATCTATATGCTTACAGGTATAGATTCCCTATTGATTACGACCTTCTAAACCACCATTTCTCTGAAAGGCAGATGTCCAGCCTTAACCATTACATTTAGTTCAAAGTTACATTTCTGAACTGACAGATGTAGAATGAATTAAAAAATAATTCACAACTGATTGCTTTAAAATAATCATGTATTCACCTGAAAGGTTCCACAGCATAGACACAGGAAAAATGTTGTATATGTGACCATCATTTCACAGTAAGAGCGGTTAGGGTCTGGAACTCACTGCCACCGGCAGTGATTGCAGCTAAGAGTGTGGAAACTTTTGGACGATTTCCCAAGAGACCGTAATATACAGGGGTACAAGTACTCCTAAGAATGAGATGCAACATGGGCCTATATATATATATATATATCAGCATATATCAGCAATAGGTTGGACTTGATGTACTTATGTCTTTATTCAACCTCAAATACTATGTAACTATGTAACCTCAACGTCTTTATTATGACCGATATCACAGATTTCGGACCCTCCAACATGACTCTCTCTAATAGGCGCAGAACACTCTGCTCCTATCTTTCTGCCAGTTTTGTTATGCTCTATCAATCTAAGCCAGCTAATTCTTGTCAAGGGTTAGCTAAAAGATCAGCTTATTATAATCATAAAGGTATAGAGGTGATCAGAAGTGGTGTGTTCTGTAAATGGTATAAGCCTGGGCTTCTATATTCAGGTGTTTCCACAGAAGAGCCAATGCTCTTATCAAATTACCCTAGGTTATGTTTTGTGGCCAGTTTAGATAAGGATAGTAGTTAGCAGTGTGCTTTAAGATTTAAGAAGTAGTTGAAATATCTATAAAATATAATTATAGCAGTCTAAATTCGTCCCTATGACTACTAACACAACTGAGTTACACATGTTTGGTAGCTGATTTAATGCAGTTAAGGCACAGACTTAATCTAGTTAACCATGAACTGTATAAATTAGTCAGGTCACAAATCAAACTGATTAACTAAAAACCCTGGATTACTAAACTTTTTAATACTCCATTAGAGCAGGGCAATGCTCCTTCCTGCAGCCAAGGCTGCAAAAGGTCAGTTAGACCTCACCAAAAGGTCTCACAGTTTGGCATTACTGCCTTAGGTATTTCATGTTTTTTTTTTTTTTATAATTTTTTTTATTGTTTTACATATTAAGGCACAACGGTGCACGCTATTTGTGTCCCATGAGGACACCAGGCATAGCAATGCATACAATAATACAGCATACAGCCATGCTTAAGGTCTAAATAGAAAATTAACAAAAAAATTAACAATAACAACCTTTCCTACAGGTCATTATAGTGAGATACGGGCATTTTCATATAGTAACTCAGGGTGAATTCTAGCTGCGGCCAGGACCCGGTCCCTATCCCTGTAGTTTAGCAGGCGGATAAGGAACGGTCGGGCCGGAGCCCCCGGCTTTGGCGGCACGGGCGGAACTCGATGGGCCCTCTCAACCACAAAGGTCGGTGGTAGGTCATGGAGGTCCAGGAGCTTAGCCAGGAAGGTTTCAGCGAATTCGGCCGGTGTTTTCCCCTCCGCACGTTCCCGCAGGCCCAGCACGCGGATATTATTGCGGCGTAGCCGGTTTTCGGTATCTACTGCCTTATCTTGTAGGCCCTGGAGCTGCCGTTGTAGCCGTTGTATCTCGTTCGAGTCCACCCGCGTGGTCTCCTCCACCTGCGAAATCCGGGCCTCCGCCTCTCCCATGCGCGTTCGGAATTTATCCATATCCTGGCGCAGAAAGCTTACATCAGCTGAGAGGGAATCAATTTTGTTTGTGAGCGCCTCTTTACAGGAGGTGATTGCCTCCAGGATGTCAGAGCTAGTAGGTGAGGGGGACAGATCCTCCGAGCCGCCGGTCTGTGTGCTCACCGACATCTTGCTGCACTCAGCCAACACAGCCAAGATGGCCGCCTCCGAGACTCCACGAGGCCTGCCTCCCGAGGAGCGAGTCGATCTGCTCTTATTGCGTCTCATGTAGCCCAGTTCTGAGAAGGCGATCTCAATCAGGAGGTGTTCCGGTTTGCCTGAACCCAGGTAGGTCTCAGAAAATCAGTACCAGGATAGTATCAGGATAGTATATGGAGCGGAGCTGTTCTGGCACACGTCTGCTCGGGATCACATGCTGGCCACGCCCCCAGGTATTTCATATGTTTTTATTGTATTGCTGATTGTTACCTCTGCACAAAGATACATTCACAAACTACATTACTGTTTCAGAGTGTCGCTGTTCAAAGTGTGGTACAGATACCTGCAGTGATATCACAGGGAAATGTCATTGCAAACCAGGTGTGACTGGAGTAACCTGTGACCGTTGTCAAGTGAGTATTAGGTTCTATTGTTAGCTGGAGACATCTAATTATCAGATTGTTGAGATTTTATTGACTTTAATATGACTTTTATTTTTAATTATATTTTTTCTC
>NW_017307496.1:57175-58633 GCF_000935625.1 Nanorana parkeri | reverse complement strand
ATATATATATTAAGCTACTAACTAAATTTTTCAGTTTGCAAAGTGTTAAAGAGATATTAATATATGTGAAATGTATGTACATACTAGCTCCCCTCTGCTGTAACACAATACATTGCTCAGTGCCTAAGCACCCTTTAATCAACACCAAGCGCTGCCATATGAGGAAAGGGGGCATGCCTAAGTCTATGCAAATACCATCTTGGTATTTGCATAGGAGTTTTGTTTTTATTTTTTATTTTTTTTGGGGGGGGGGCTCTGGTGGTTCTATCAGAATATTTACTGTAAGACAAAAGGTACCTTGCAGGGCCTACTATCAAACAGGTAGTATTTTAGCTTAATCATTTTGTTTACAGTATAGGTTTCCTTTAAAGTGAGACTAAACCCAGGAGTTACATTTTAAAAATACATTCAAGTACCATAACTATTAACACAAATGTATCTTATTTGTGTATCACTCAGCTGTAGATCCTCAAATCATCTCTGACTTCATGCTGACACTATCCTTCCTTCTGGAGGGTGGCTACTTTTGTTCCCCATGGTCCCCTGTGTGTGTTGTAAAGTAGCCACCTCTCCATGGATGGAGTGCATCATGGAGAACAAAAGTAGCCACCCTTCAGAAGGAAGGAAAGTGTCAACATGAATATAGCGATGATTTGATGATCTACAACTGAGTGATACACAAATAAGATACATTTTTGTTAATAGTTAAAGTACTTGAAGGCATTTTTAAGATTTAACTCCTGAGTTTACTGTAATTTTAAGGTTATTTTGACAGCAACAGTCTATTGCAGATTGTTTTTGCTTGTATTCACTTTTAGCTACAAACACTATAATGTTAGAAATTGTCTTCTTTTTTGATGCCAACTAATAAAGCCTAAACACATAGACAGTGTTAGGAAAGTTTAAAGGAAATAAGAAAAAAAAATCATTTGACTTTGCTGGTGCATTTGCATGTGATTCAATGGTTCAGGTGACTGGATGTGGGGAAGAGGCCCTTGCCCCCTCAACATGTGACAGGGTGCCTTGCAGAGGGGGAAGCCTTTGCTGCCCCTCATTGCAGGGTACCCTTCCAATGTTGAAAGACAGGTTGCCTTGTGTGGTTGTGGTGATGTGGGTACCTTGTCCCCAGGAGGATGTGGGGGTTTGTGAGGGGACCTTATAAGAATCATGTGCAAGAAAAAATAAAGTAAACTGTTTTTTGCTTAGACATGAATGAAAGGGAATCTTAATTTTGAAAGTGAACATTCTCTACTAGTAAATCAGTGTCATCATCTGTTCTATGGGTAGTTCATGTGAAGGTTTTTACACTCCAATCTGTCCAGTTTGTTGTACAAATTCACCAAAATAATATGTTTTTTATATAACAGCTATCATCGGTACAATTATTATAGCACTGATAATATTTGATAACTGTAAATAACCATTCAGGTTTTTAGACAGCTTCACCCCCGTCCCCCA
>NW_017307496.1:12120-57147 GCF_000935625.1 Nanorana parkeri | reverse complement strand
TTACTTTATAACTCAAACAGGGCCTTAAACCGGAAATATATTTTTATTTTCCATTGCATTGCATGAAGCAAGGTTGGGCAAACTTCGGCCCTCCAGATGTGCTAAAACTACTGTGTTAAAACACTACCTGTGGCTGTGAGAATCTTGCAATGCCTCATGGGATTTGTAGTTTCACAACAGATGGAGGGCCCGAGTTTGCCCATCCGTACTAGTTTTATTTGTAATATTGGAATTAATTTGCAGTACTTGTTTGATTGTTATTTCTTTCAATGCTTTCTTTTTGAGTTCTATAATAATCATGATGGGTATTTATAAAGGAAAATACATGCTGTTTTGTACAATGCCAAGTAGTAAAATCTAATATTGAATAGACCATCGTGTTCTTCCCATATTTTTCTAGATTGGATACTACGGCCTTGACAGTTGCTTAGGTTGTCAGAAGTGTAAATGCAGTGCTGCTTCCATAGACAACAGCTGTGATCCTATAGGTCAACAGTGCAGATGCAAACCAGGAGCAGGGGGTCTGCAATGTGAGAGATGCAAGTCTGGATACTGGAATTATGGGCCATCTGGCTGCCAGAGTAAGTGCCAACAGAAGCTAAGTACACGTATGAGGGTTATTGCTCAAAGCCAGCCAAAAATGTAGATAAACGGGTTTTCAGGAGCTTACTATATATTTGTAAAGCTGGTAAATGAGAAGAGACATGATACAATATAATCAAGGTTTACTGCCGTTTTACAGCAACCATGGCTAATTAGATACCTTTCCTTTTTTTAACCCTATAATAAATGACCATGCAGTAATGCACTCACTGCATTACTGCATGGTCATTTGATGGACCCAGCCCAACAGGGCATCTACATTCAAATAATATCCAGAGCCAACAGTTCTGATGAACCCATGCCTCTCCCTGCACTCATTTTTGTAGCTGCAGCACTGTGGGGTGAAGTTCTCTCCTGCCTGATAGTCCTGGCCATGATGTCATTACAAGGAGAGATGAGGGACATGGATCCTACAAAAAGATATATGCCACTGAACACAAATCCAGGGAGGGGGAGGGGGACCTTATTCCACTGACACCAATGGCAGGGGACCATTTCTCCCACTGACCAATTTATTACAGGTATTTATGTAGCGCTGACAATTTAGGCAGCACTTTACATAGTTGCACATTCACGTCAGTCCCTGCCCTCAATGAGCTTACAATCTAAGGTCCCTATCTCTCATGCATATATAGAGAGCCAACTTAGAGAGGAGCCAATTAACCTACCAGCATGTCTTTGGAGTGTGGGAGGAAACCGGAGTACCCGGAGGAAACCCACGCAAGCACAGGGAGAACATGCAATCTCTTTGCAGATAGTGACCTGGCTGGGATTTGAAACGGGACCCCCAGTGCTGCAAGGCAGAAGCGCTAACCACTACGCCACTGTGCTGCCCCACAATGACAGGGAACTATTACTCCAGCTGACCATTGACTGAGGGGCATTTAGTGCCGGGGCATTTATTACTCCTACTGATCACTGATGCTAGGGCATTTAACTCCCACTGACACTAGAGCATTTATTACACCAATTGATGCTGTATTATTCCCACTTACCTATGATGTAGGATGAATTATTATTCCAACTGAAGCAAGGGCATTTATTTCAACTTACCACTGATGTAGTGGCAGTTGTTATTCCAAATGACCAAAGGGCCATTTATTACTTCCTCTGATGCTGGAGCATTTATTACTATGCATGTACCGGCTGTCTGAATACCTTTCCACTGTTTTCCATGCAGGGCCTCCCACTGCTCGAATTTCAGCTGACTTAGCATGAATAAGATGAAATTAGCGTAGTTTATGGCCAGCTTTTCCAGTCTCAGAATGTTGTCAGGTTAAAACAAGTTTTTCATAAAGAATTAACTTCTTTTTGGCTCCATCAATCTTGACCTCTATCCTGCCAAATTTTCCAATCCCTGTTGGTGAAATGTACATAGCATGATATTATCACTAAAATTGCTTTAGAATAGTGTTCGCAGGGTAATGAGAAGTATAAATTACTATACATTTTCAATCTGTATTTTTGGTATAGGAAATTCAGTCTTGAATTCAGATTTTTTTTCTTTTTATCAGAAAAATATATTTTTTAAAGACTGTATGTTTAGAAACCTTGCAGCCTCAGTGTTTCAAACCCTTTTGCAGGTCTTCAAATGTGTTCTTGATATTACTGTTCACCATTAATAATTAGCAATATATCCTGTACATTTCTGGAAAGATTTTTAAATTAACCTGAAGCTATGGACATTGTGCACTTCAGAGGGGTCATGTTTAAAACAATCAGTGCATGCCCATTTCCAAACCATAGCTGTTTTCATTTTTATGTTCATCTGTTTAAAACATGTTGTTAGCTTCACAAAAGAATAAAAGGCAAGAAAAGGGTTAGAAAATGTGTGCAATTTGCAAATAAAAAAAATGTTCAAATAAGCAACTGCCAGGTTGATAGTTTGCAGTTGCCAGACCATTTGTGACCAACAATGTAAATATGCTGATATTGCAAAACCAAGACACAGAGAATGTCCTGTAAAATGGTTATTGACTTCAACATTAATAAGTCTTAAGAATATGTCTCAAAAAATTTGATGGAGAGCCTGCTTGCTTTTCACTAGCTGGTAAACATTACATGCTGTTTTGACACAAAATTATTCTTACCTGTGCTGCCCTATCTAGGGGGCCTGTAACATCTGTAATTAACTGTGATAGAGGAGGTGACAAGTTTTAATATTCTAGTCTTAATACTGTGGAACCAGATGCATGCAGGTCTTGTAGGACTCTCATGGTAAATGCAAAGAGTCCCAATTATAAAAGCATCCTGAAAGCAGCATGAACTAACTTTCCTAGAAGGCAGCCATATTTGCATAGAGCTGACTGGAACTGCCCTCTCAAGTTTTGAATCCTACAAGTAATTTTAAATAGGACAGATTCCCTTTGCTATGGGTAAATATGACATAATGGGGTTTACGTATGTCTGCCCAAGCCCCAGCCAAATTGTCACCCTACTGGAATATAACATTAAAGCACCAACAAAAGCAGATGCACCTAATAATTATAATGACTTGCTAAAAAAGATTACTGTTGTTATGAACAGAATCTTTTTATGCATTATTAATATAATAGAATTGGACTATAAACAATTTTGACTCTAGTCAAAATTAAAAATCAAACATTTAGATCTTTAGGTCTCCTTACCTGTTTAGTGCTTGGTTTTCCATCCATGCATTGCTGTTGTGCTCTAGTGCTCTAGTTCAACCTCATCTACTTTGTCAATTATCTGGTGATCTGACAACCCATGATGCAGGAGAGTTTGCATCCTATACTTTCCAATGGTCCTTGCTTCCACTCACATACAGAAAGCTTTGTTTGAAAAAAATGACATTACTGTATTAAGAAGTTTCTCAAATCCACCAGTCAGATTCATGCTTGGAAAACTGAACTTGGTGATACATAAAGTAGAGAGAAGAGGTCACACAGCTCAAGTTTCAGGAAGTTCTCTCCCACTGAATGTGCTGTGTTCTATGAATTCTGGATAGAGGAGATTGCAGAGAACTCAGAATTAATATAAACTGAGGGAACTTTTTTTATTTTAGAACAGTTTACTCCATTACAAAAACTAGAGGCCACCACCTAAAATTGGTGGAAAAAAAATTCCAGCACAAGGGGCGAAGGGGGTTCTTCACAGTAAGATCAGTTAGGGTCTGGAACTCACTGCCACAGACAGTGATTTCAGCAAAGAATGTGGAATTGTTCAAGAAACTTTTGGACGATTTCTTAAGGGACCGTAATATACAGGGGTACGGGTACTCCTAGAATGAGATCCTAATAGGTTGGACTTGATGGACTAATGTCTTTATTCAACCTCAAATACTATGTAACAGTTCACTCATTGGTTTTGTTTAAAGTGTATAATTGCTTTTATTGCTAATGTGTAAAAAAAAACTGCATATCAAAGTTGATAAAATAATTAAAAATATATTGTTAAAAATATAGATAGCAAAACATCTGCATCTGATTTAGAGATCAGCAGCTTGGTCTGCCATGTTTGATATCTCAACTTGTTTGAACTAATATCTTCACAAATCCACACCTGACCTTTTCTTCACTACTTTTAATAACCTAGTATCTTATGTGTGAGCTTTATTCAATTGTAACACCAGTAAAATTCTCCAAAGATTCAAACAAGTGTTTCAAGACAGAGCCCACATCTTAAAACACCATGTCTGTTTTAATGAGAAATTGTCTATATCACACCAGCCTAAGGGTGTGTATCATTGTGCAAATATAGCATGCTTTCGGGTCCATTTAGCTTGAGTTTAAGATCAGTTTGAGATATTTTGGGGTCATTGACAGGGACAGGTGCATTTGGCCTGCAATTGACCTCCTTCTGACCTGCATTTGCATGTTCAATTCAGTTTTGCATTTGTATTTATTTTTATGAAGAGGAAAGGAGTTCTGAAGTGATCAAAAATCCATTTACACAGGCTCTTAAATCAGAACCAAAGCCACCTTTACTTAACGGCCCTCCAGTGATACAATGTCCCCAAACTCCCTGGTCGGTGCTGACATCTTTGCCTGAACTTCTTCTGGGTTTGGCATTTTCAGCATTCTTGATGGACCAGAATGACACCACTCCCGTACACACACACACAGGATTTAATTCAACCCAGCACCAAGGCATGCCAAGAATGTAGTCTTAGAACATTTGCAAGCAGGAAGGCAAAAAGGTTTTATTGCTGAAGAGACATTGTATGTCTGCAATAAAAAGCCTGTCTACTCGCAAAATGTTATGAGGATGTGGTGTGGTGGTAAAGTTCTGCTTCAAGGAAGTGAAGAGAGAATCAGAGGGGTTATATGCAACTTACATTTCCCAGGTGTAGATAAGTAGATTGCTCTCCAGTCTGCCAGTTTCCCAACGAACAGGAAAAAGTGTTGTTCGTACCCTTTATCTGTTCACCGCAACTGTGAATAAGTAAAAACTTTATTAGGGTTTCATGAACGTTTTTATAAGAATATCATTTATAATCTCTTCCACAGTGATGCAAAGATAAGGTACATTTTTTTCAATAGTTAAGGTACTTCAATGTATTTTTACGTTTTAACTCCAGAGTTTATTGTCACTCTTATATAAAGATCATTCACCTCTGGTAAGTTACCCATGAGTGCACTGGTGTGGGGCGACACACTCACTTTAAAGCAATTCAGGTAGAACTGTCTCCTTAAATTAGTGATGAGAAATGTTTCTAGAGTGCACAGATGTTTGACATTATGTGTAATCATCAACATGTGCATGTCCTTCCTGTTCTAGAATAACTTACTCTTTTTGTGTATAATCATCACGTTTTTTTCTGTGTCTTCTAGAATGCAACTGTGGTGGCGGACCATGTAACAATAAAACAGGAGTATGTCTACTAGAGGATCCTGATTCCCCAAGTGGATCAAACTGCTCATTTGGTAAGCTGTAAAAAGAGTAATGCTGAAAGAGACTATGGTTGTTTTCTCCTATTCTCCTATCTTTTCTCCTATCTTCAAACGCTTATATGGAAGAAAATGCAGTCATGGGTCACCTAGAGAATAATGAATAACTCAATAGCAGCTGTTACCCTTATTTATACCTTGATTTATGATACAGTTAGGGTTAGAAATATAAAACAGGAAATATCAACTACAGGAAGAGTATAAACCTGAAAAATATCACTTATGATTTAATACAGCACACTAGGAGCATGCAGCATTTAACACTGATTTAACACAGAGGGAAGGTAGAACTGAAGCTACTGAGCAATGTTTCCAAGTCTACATTTCACTAAAATATATACACCATCAATCCATTCCATATACAGTATGACATATTGAATATATATATGTATATAATACTGAACAGATCCCAATAGACATGCAACTACTAGCAGTGCAAAAAGAAACATGCATTTGAACTGGAGAGTAAAAATATGGGCTAAAATACACAAACATGAGTTGCTACCTCAGATCTAGAGTTTATGATCTCAGTCATGACATAACTCCATGTTTTAGAACTCTTTAATGTGGCTGTTTTGTGAAGGCATTCAGGAGAATGATGTGATGTGGTTTGCTATTCTGTATAAGCCATGCTGAGAGGGTTAGCGGCTTAGCAAATAGGTGAGGAAGATTTATATTTAAAAAATATATAAAAATACAAAAACAAATTTCAAGTATATTATAAAATATACCAACCACAAAATGTAATCTTATTTTTTAGTCAAAATTTGCAAACTGGTAGAATCTACATAGTACTGATTAAGGGCAATATTGGTTTCTTTCTTATTTTACATTAGTATAAATACACTTTAACATTTACTAAATATTTCCCTGTATTTATTATACATAGCTTAATATGATATACTAGGGACATAGACTAGGGCTGCTTTTCTTATTGACTTAGGACAGAACATTTTTTTAACTAAATCTTTTCATAATTTAGTTGAGTAATAAGCAAAGACACAGGTAAGGATTTGAAAGTCAGCATACATTCAGCAGCTGGTTGCTCTCTGATCCTCTGTAACACGGTCTCTTACTCCTGAATAGGAATTCTTATGGCAGGTAGGAGAATTTAGAAAAATAAAAGCCCAAGCATGCTTTTTTTGTGCTTCTAAATGAGGATGGTTCATAAAACAGAGCTTACTTGGCTATTGGATGTAGGTAAAAACATAATAATAATTGAATTACATTTCTGCCTATGGAATTGATACATTGCTTTGTTCTTTTGTCTACATGTCAACTGTTGCTGTTAAGGGTTTCAACCTTGCATGCAGCAAAATCTGTACATGCTTGCTGAAGTTTGTTGGTGAAGACCAAATGCATTTTGGAATCTAACACAGTCCATACTTACTTGTGATATATACATTATGGTAGAGCGTAACATATGCTTTTAGGAAATCAACCCAAACCTACACAAGGAAGGTGTTATGTTTTTTTTGGCTTCCAAATAAATCTATAGAATATTACCAAGAATATCCCAAAAATTATCCCGAAATATCTTGAAAAAGTGCAAAGATAAAACATTTCAGTAGATATGGTGCATTAAATATAGCAGTTAATAAAGAAGTATTACCACAGCTTAAAAATCTTAGTTGAATCTCCCAGGGGACCAAGTACATGTAGCAATTGGTCCTGTTCTGATCTGTGATGGGTTTTGCTAAACTAGCATGATTAACATGCCCCACACCCCCATTGACCATGCTGTTCAGAAGGAGACACATATCTAATGAGGTCTGATTGACAACACTTGTCCCTAGCAGAAGGCACACACTGGAGATGAGAGCCATCAGTTAGCACAGCAGGAGGGAGGTGAACTCCAGATCATAACACAAGCACTCCCAATGGTAAAGGACCAGTCAGTGCTGGCAGAGCTGTGTGATCATCCACTGCACTGGCAGATAGATCACACAGGCCTGCCAGTGCTGGCTGATCCTTTACTATTGTGAATGCAGTTTTTATTCTGCATATAGCAAGACAGGTTTGGTCACCACTTGCTGCCATGTGCTTACCTTTATTGGCATAATCTTATCCTGTCAGGTAACAGCCTTGCACACACACAGGCACTTTTATCAATGGCACAGTCATTGCTGGCCAGTTTTCTTGGATCATGCAATCCATGGCTGAATCTGATTACAGTCAGCAGTGACCTGCTGTCCTGGATTACAAAGAGAGGGTAGTGTTTCCCTTTGTGTCCTCCCCATCCAGTAGGCTCTCTGGTGAATTGTGGGGTACAGCGAGATGAACAGGTCTTATTAGGGGTTAGATTAAAGCTACTATTGGTTCTCACAGAGTCCCACTAGTGCTGACTGATCCTTTATTAATCTACATTCACAATGTGCACTCGCAGTAGTAAAGGATCAATCAGCACTGATGGGCCTGTGTTATTGATCTGCCAACTGCCAGTAAAAATCCATTGCACTCATGCTAGTAAAGAATGAGTCAGCACTGGGAAGGGAAGGCACAGGTAAACCAGGACAGACAGTGTGTGTGTATGTTGCCCTACAGTGAGTAATCTAAGTCTCCATTTTACTGTCATAATTTTCAAAGTGAGAGAATTTTAGAGCGTGTGTTGGCTACAGTGCTGTGATGTACTGTGGCTCCCCCATAAAAGTGGGTTTTAGCCTGTGGTCTAGCTGACAGCCAGCACAAACAGACATAAAGATGTGGGTTTTTTTTTACAATCAGAACAGGACCAAATGATACCAGCACTTCATCCCCTGGATATTTTAACAAGGATTTTTAAGTTGTGGCGATATTTCTTCTTTAACTAGCATAATAAAGTTGTGCAAAAGTTGGAAGAATTCTTTACCTAGAGATAGTATACTAAAACTGTAATATATGCTATACATAAACATATCCTGTACAGATAAGTGAAAGTGTTCTCCTGTTTCACTAGATTGCGATAAATGTATCTGGGACCTAATTGATGACATCAGGCTCAGCGATATATTAATAAATGAAACCAGGTCAACAATAGGGAGTATATCCACTGGAGTGGCAGTTAACAGACTCCTGAATGGCATTAACTCATCAGTCATCCAACTCACGGTATTGATTCACTTGATCACTTTCCTTTGTTGGTTTATAGTTTGCCATTGATTTTTGTCTTTGTAATAATATTATTGATGTAATATCCCCTTGTTGTTGCATTTAGAGAAAGAGCTTTTACACAAACACTGTAACCATAAGAAATAATAGTTCCAAAAAGTCACAATATATGTCATGCTGATATTGTATCTCACCAGTCATAGATGTAATTTTTTTTGAATTTTCTCTATCCATTTCACAGGTGGACCTGTTTCCTTAGGAACGTACATATTTTTTTGTAATGTCAATAATCCATTGGTAGTGTATTGCAGAGTAAAAGTCTTGACTATGCCGAGCAAAAGAGAAAAGGCCCATATGGATGGATTTAAACCTGGCCATGCAGGGGTGCCAGCTATTTTTTTATATAGTCTCATATAAAATATTGCTTGCCGTAGTGGCTTTTACATCTGTGACTAATGAGAAACAATCTTCTTTTTTTGGTACCACTAAAATCCCACAGGGTAGAAAAGTTTTTATGCTTGTTCTAATGTATAGTGAACATATCCCCTTGGCTGCCTTCAGAGTCTTGCCGATATTTCTATTTTTTTATATATGCAAATGGGTTGATATCATTGGCTGCATTACACAGTACATACTGTATGTTGCATTCACATTCATTTTAGTGAACTGATTGCAAAATTAATTTAAATTATATAATTTAAAGGACAATCTGCAAGATAAGAAGAGTCAGTCATTGTCTGAAGATCTCCAGGTTGCTGACATTGAAACAGAAGTAGAACTCCTGCATGCCGAAGTCAGTGAAATTGCTGAGAAGGTTAGTATGCTATGGACCTCATACCTCTGATCATATTACTATATTAACAGAGAATCCCAGAATGCTTGATTTACTACTTTTTGTTTTTAAAGCTTCATCAAAACTCAACCAGGGTTGTTTTCATAGCCATTCATTTTAAATACATAAACCTAAGCTCGTTTAGTAACAAGGAGCAAAAGAATAAACATAAAAGAAACGTTTAACTATTAAACCAAATTAAAATAAAAAAGAGCAGCAAAATAATAACTAAGAAGTGAAGGGAAGAAAGAAATTACATTAAATTAGGGTTAACAGGGTGTACTTTTTTTCTACTTTTTTTTAACTTGCATGATTTCTTTAATTGACATTGTATGCAGATCAAATGTCACCACATTGATCTGCTATGAATGAACCAGAAAAGTTACAATGAAGCAATAATAACATTGTTTCATTGTAACTCTTGGCACAACAGACACTGTTATGGACTCTAGAGAAGTAGAGACGTGTTCTCTGGAGTGACAAATCACTGCGCACCAACGCACAAAGCAAGGTCTATAAAGACATGGATGGGCGAGTTTGGGGTGGAGGAACATGACTGGCCTGCACAGAGTCCTGACCTCAACCCAATAGAACCCTTTGGGATGAATTAAATCGGAGACTGCGAGCCAGGCCTTCTTGTCCAACATCAGTACCTGACCTCACAAATGCGCTTCTGGAAGAATGGTCAAACACACTCCTAAACCTTGTGGACAGCCTTCCCAGGCCGTTATACATATTGTATATATTACTGGAAATATATTATATATATAAATAATGGTGTTTGTCATGTATGTGTTTGTAACAGTATATTTTAAATGTATATGCATGCCTCTATGTGATAAATGTTTAATGTGGAATCATGGGGGGCAGTATGCATCCAGCTGTGCATGGAATGTACTGTGTACTCTTGCAGAATATGACATTGTGAACTTATGCTGACACTTGCCATTTGCAGGGAAATCTTGCAGAGATAAAAGGCCAGCTGATGCACAAGGAAACTATGGAAACAATGAGCCGTGCAAAGTTGACTGCAGAACTAGTTAGTGACATAGAAGATGAGATTAAAGGTGAGAAGCATATTCTTCTTCATAATCTTCTGCTATTTTAATTTGTGTCATTCAGCAATCTGCAAGAGATGGATTGCAGGTCCAGGTGACCAAAGCATCTCTGAAACACAAGAAGATATTTAATTGCTATGTTTATTTCTGAAAATAATTTCTAGGCTACTCAAAACCTTAATTAAACAGCACACGGCAAAATAAGATAACATGTAGTAATTTATTATTTCAATGACATGCTGGAAGGTTAATTGACTCCTGTCTAAATTGGCCTTGTATACCTGTGTGATAGTGAGGCTGGGACTGATCAGTCCTTGGAGGCTGGGACTGACGTGAATGTTCAGTATGTAAAGCGCTGTGTAAATTGTCAGTACTATATCAATACATGTAATAAATAAACCCATTAAGACCTTTTTTATTATGGCTCAGAGCAGTGTACAGTGCAGTAACCCACAACAATCAGAAATAAGGTTTCAATCATTCAGTCTGGTTGGTTGCAATGAGCATTGCACATCATCACTGCTCTATACACTCTCAATTGAACCCAAAGCTCAACTCCAGGCAAAAAGTATTTATATTTCAGTAGCTGATCTTGGCATTCCGGTCGGCAATTAAATTTGGGGTAAGTTTTGAAGGTGACCTATAAAAATAACACACAAAGTTCAGTTCTTCTCAAGATGATTTGTTAATGTGACCTACGGTATGTCCAAAAGAAATTCCAGAGGATCTTAGAAGAAATGCACAGATGTAAAAAACAGCCTCAAAGGCATATCAAAAGTCTTTGATGTTCATCAATCCACAGTAATACAGAAAAAACTGTATTACTGTTACTTCCTTCCTCGGGAGTGGTGAAACCGGCTTCATTGGAGGTGACCCATATTTTCCAAACAAAAATGTTGCTGCATGTTTAATTTTGAAAAGGTTAACCTAAATATTCCACGACCCTTCTAATATAATGTTCTGTTGGCAAAAAGGACACCACTATCTGGAGGGGAAAAAAGTATTATTTTTTCAATAGCAAAACCTCATCCCAACAACAATACATGGTAAAGGGAGCATCATGATTTGGGGCAGCTTTGCTGCTTAGGGCCAGGATAGTCTGTGAGAACAGAAGGACCAATGTAAACCTTTTACGGAGAATGAAATAAAAGCCTACAACCCAACTGTAGCTTCTAAAGATAAATCACTAATGCCTGATAACAAACAAGCACAGCTTTGACTGCCATACTCATCTACTTTCTAGTATGAGCCGAATAACACCCAGCCTTACTCAACTTGGACCTCATTGCACAGACAGTCATGGCTTCTCCTCTGTAGCTTTCAACCAGTCTGCCTTCAATGCCTACACATACATTAACTGTTATTGAATTGTGTCATGTGTGCACCACTCAGGCCACTGTGTGCCCCTGGATCAAGAACTGAATTAGGTTGTAAAGCAGCGCTGCTCCTATATCCAAACAAAGAAACTGCTGCCGGATACAAAGTGCCTGCACATATTAGCAACAGCCTCCATATCCTTACCATTTCACAAAGGTCAAGCAATTTTGAGAGGCAAAGCTCCAACACTTCTGGGTAATGTCAAAACTTGTCATTGCCTTCTTGCCTCCTGCACATTCCTATTTGCCAATGAGAAAGCACAGCATATGAATATGTGAGCAGCAAGAGGAAGTGGATGAGCTTGACATACTCCAGAGTCGGAGCATTGCCCACCACAGTGGGCCAGCATAGAACATAATGTAAGGGACAGGTATGTTCATTTTTAGGACATATATCACAACAGCCACTTTGTTTTATTATAATGAACCCTTTCTATACTTGGTGGTGAGCCATTTACCTGAGGCAATTATGAACATATCAGTATTGGACACCTGTTATGCACATCCTGAGCCAATGGGGTTGATTTACTAACCTTATAAACACACCACGAACATGTATACACCTCTGTAGTGTGTTCCCTCCCAGCATGATCTATGGGTGGAATCTAAACACCTTTGTAGTGTGTACACACCCAGCAGGTGTGTTGTGCAAAGCCAAGCATGAATTTGCAAGGTGATCTTGTGTAAATTAGCTCTATGTTGTGTTGCTTGCATTGATGAATGCAGGAATGTAAATGCATGAGCTAACAATTTTTGTCTAAACTGTGAAGTAGCATTGTATATGCATCATGTGCATGATTTTTCCATATATGGCATTAGTGGAAATATGCATTTAGAGACCTTTTGGTTGATAAATACGTTTTGCTGTGTAAAAATCACACGCACCTAGTGCGTGCGTGTGTTTAGGTTAGTAAATCACCCCCAATGACTTACTGAATTGTGAAGAAAATATGGATGGCAGCCCTGGAATGGCAATTCAGCAAGGTTTTTTTTTAGAAGATTTGAAATATTTGAGGATCTATTCATGCATAAATCCAGGCACTTACAAACAATTCCCAAACATTTGCTTGCAACTTTAAAACCTCTTGCTTATTTCAAAGACACAATCTTCTTTGGGACTAGAACAGATCTCTGGACGGCAATACCCAAATGCAAAATTCCTGCTGTAAGGAGAATAATTTGTTTTGCCCCTAGGAACACTGATTCTCAAAAGTCAAATGGGGATAGGCTGTAGTTCTTCATTTTTTTGTTCTCCTCAACATCCTGTTTCTGTGGTTTGGATGGCTCACTCTGCACGGTCCTGTATTGCAGCTGTTTTCTATGACCTCTTCTTCACACTCGGCATTGTAACTGACAGCTCTTCCTATCTGCATAATGGTATTATTTCTATAGAATGTTATCATTTGAAGCCAGGTGGGTACTCTATAAAAAGGAAGACTCACTTAGTAACAAATCCACACAAAAAAATATGATAAATGACAAAGATAGCATCAATGATTTAATAACTTGCACCTTTCCGTTTCACTGTGCAATGCATTCAATGCAGCAAATATTCAGGAACCATTTGTCAAACTAATGATTTAACATGCCAGCTCCTTTGTATTCCTCCAAATGTTTAACATATCAGGTAGTGCTTCAGTTCATAGTATGAAAGGTATAACACACACATTGTATTTTAATATAGATTATCTAAATACCTAGAATCTGTTTAGATATAAAATCACCATGCTTAAACTACGCCAATTTGACACAAATTTGAGACTGACACTAACACACCTAGAATCTAAACATAGCAGCCTACAAAACATATATTTTAAAACAAAGTAAGGAAGTAAGGAGATATAGATATAAATATACACACACACACAGGTGGCCCACGATTTATGCCAGGGTTAGGTTCCAGAAGGAATGGTTGTAAATAGAAACCAATGTAAATTGAAACCCAATATATAATGTAAGTCAATGGAAAGTGAGGGAGTTAGGTTCCAGGCCTCTCTCAAGAATGACATAAGTGACATAATACACTATATTTAAAGCTTTGAAATGAATGCTATAAATGCTCCAAGGGTACCCCTGTGCCCCTATCGTGCCTCTATGTGTCTCCATATCGCCAAATGAACTTCTGTGTGCTTTATCTCTAAGTGTACCCCTGCGCTTTTCTGTGTCTTCAAGTATACCCCTGTTCTCATCTGTATCTCCAAGTGTACCCTTCTGCTCCTCAATATCTCCAAGCGTACCCCTATACTCTTCTGTAGCTCCAAGTGTAACCCCTGTGCCTGCAGCATGTCTCTGTGTCTGTGTATATCTCCAGGTGTCTTCCTGTGTCACCAGCGCATCTCCATGTGTGCACCACCATACCTCCACGTGTCAGTCTGTGTGCCTTTGTAGGTGTCCACAGTTTTTTTGTATTGTGCAGAGCTCCTTCCCGAGGCCTGATCCTTCACCTGTGCCCCGATCCAGCCACCAGAGACTTTGCATAGCACTGTACTGTATGTATTTTAGCCAATTGCAGTTGTATAGAATTACCCGTGTATCCTTCTGCAGCTGAGGTCGGCAGAGGAAGGATACACTAGGTGGAGCTCTTGTGTCACATGACTACCGGAAAAGGGTGTTTATCCAGAGTCACCTTTAAGTAGGCACTTTAGTTAGTGGTCATGTAGAAAAAAAGGAGATATACACAGGCAGGAGTTGGAGTAGTTGTTTCATTATCCTTCAGCCATGTCAGCCCTCTCATAACGTGAGTGGCCCATCTGAGCTGAGTGCTGCCAAAGGAGCACCATTTAAATTGCTCAGTTCTCCCCAGATGACTGCTGGGATCTGACAACAGAAGCAAGGAAAAAAGTAAAATACTGCAAGTGACCTGTATTTTGTGCAGAAATTTCTACCCTTTCACCTCCCCATTTAACAAGTTCTATAAAATTGCATCTTGTTTCCTAGAATAACTGTCAGTAAAATGTTAGCTCCCTGCAAGTCCTGTGTGCCTTCAGAGCAAGGAAACATAACACACCGGAACTCCAAAATCATTGACGAAAACATGCCACTATGTGATGTTATACACATGCGTCAATAAAGGAAATTTTCGGCAATGATTTTGGCGTGACGGTGTCATATGTTTCCTTGCTCTGATACAAAGCCATCCGTAGGCCATCGTTGCACCCTTTTTTGCTGCGAGTGATACGGTCAGGAGTGCAATGGGTTCATGGACTGTACTGTGTGCCTTTTGTTCACATTGGTTGGACTTGATGGACTTATGTCTTTATTCAACCTCAAATACTATGTAACTATGTAACTATTGTCATTATCAAACAAAAAATGACAACATGAAACTATGCACCTGGTAAGGCACATGGGCTGTAATCTCTGAGAGATGGTGTTCAGAGAAACATGTGTTGGCACCTCCTAAGTAAGGCCACAGCTACTTTGTATTGCAGTTTTCCTCTTCATTATTCTACCCCTGACTCTGGTTGCCTTATGTGGAGGTAATGAAAAACAGCAATTAATGAAGACTGTATCTTGCAATTCTCATAGGACTGTGCCAAGGCTTTAGTACACTAGACTGAACCTCTGATAACCAACAGATATGCAGTGTGATGTTACCCAAGTCACTGATGGTAATACTGTGCACCTGTATACCCACATGTACAAAAATGTAAATATATCTCTATTATTTCCACAGAAACACTTGTTAAACTGAAGCATTATCAATCCCTGCAAGGGGATGTGAGCCCAACAGATCGAATTAAAAGCATAAAGGAAGCAGAGCAAATGCTCAAGGAACTCTCAGTACTAAACTTTGACCTTCAAAAAAAGCTGGTCCAAGAAGAAGCAGAAAATGCAGAAGACTGTGAGTAGACACGTTAATTTTAGCTTTTGTAAAGTAAAAAGTAAATTAAACCTTTATACATTTTAACACTTGGAATCTGCTGAAATAACCATCAGAGTTACCTTTATTTTATCTATTTATTACTTTTATTATATTACAACAGGCTAGGTTGAACTCGATGGACCTGTGTCTTTTTTTCAGACTGACTAATTGTGTAACTGCATCTGCTGTTGTTTTTAGTTTTATTACGTTGATTTGTTGTACAACTATAACCATGTGTAGCATGAGTTTTGTCTTTATCAGTAAGGTCAAATGCCAAACTGTGTCTGGAATCCAGTTAGCACCTTCCTAAATCATCTGCTTTGTTAATTAGCATAACAGAGTTTTTCTGTCCAGTTGTCTAGACATCATTTTACCTAATTAGATGCACCTACATGTGACAGACTTGATTAAAGTGACTCTAAACTCAGGAGGTAAAACTTAAAACTGCATTTTTTTCATGAACTCATTGCTGTTTACTAGCATGTCATGAATTACCTTAAATAGATATAAAGGCAAAACTTTTTTTGGATGTAGTGTGGAGGGGTTATATAATAATTGCAAGAAAGTATGTGGCACTCACAGTTCTCTGGAGGGAAAGGCAGACTAATCTTTCAGAGAACTTGCTTCATAAGACTATGCTACAAAAATCAAATTACAGTGCTTATCAATAAAAGTAAAACAAATAATCAATAAGTGTTAATTCAATCTATTTAGAAAAAGTGCAAATTGTGTAAGTGTCCTTATACAATATCTGATTCATGCTGACAACACTTCAAATCCAGTGATTGTATAGTAAAATCCACCATCAATCCACAGCTAGCAATAACACTACCTCTCCAGGGTCCAGGCTCCGATTTACTCATACACACGTTCTGCAAGCATGCCTCTGCTGCTTACAAATGAGCTCCTTGTAACATCCACAGAAGCAGGTCTCGGTGTTCACTTGTCATAGTACAATACTATAAATACTTCACAGAATGAAGGGTGGTCCCTTCATGTAGTTCTCTTAACCCTTTATTAATGCAATTCCACAAAGGTTAGAAACAATTAAAACCCATCCAGCCACCAACTACTGTTTCTCATGCAGTACAAGTGAATTGCATCAATAAAGAACTGCATGATGGGAGTTCCCTTGCTGACCTTTCTGCAAAGTATTAATGGAAGTGTTAGAACTACTGCCAGGTTTTTTGTTGATGTTTCTGCCACTATTAAAGGTGATCTATAAAAATCCAAAATGTTAAGTTGCCATCAAAACTGGAATAAAGTACAAATCTTCTGATGGGCAGACATCAAGGAAGGGAAGGAAAAACGCTTGATTGGGACACAGATGACAAAAAACCGACACGGATTTGAACTATTTCCTACTCTAAAAGAAAAGAAAAAAACATTGCATTAACAAAATTAAATTCCAACAGCTGTGGCAGAGATGCCCCAGGTGGTCTGAAACAGAGTATTTACTGTATGTCGCTAAAGCTATGACCATTTTTGACTCCAGAGGTAAACATTGTATGCCATGAATAAAGCTTCTTTCATGTGTTTTGGACTCTGAGTCTGGCCAGGGAAAGTGAAGGTGGACTCCCTGCCTACCATTTGCAGACCAGGTGGCTTTAGGAACAAGAAGTGCCTGTTTAAGTGTGGTGTGCATGTGGAGAGTCCTATCTGTGAAATAACACTATGTGCACAAGGCTGGTGGGACACCTGTATCTTCAATTTGGGATAATGATAGACATAACCACTGTGTGGGAATAGATTTATATTTTTTTGATTAATGAAAGGGAGCTAGGAAGGCTTTTGTGCATGCTCTGTTTGAAGCTAAACTCTCACACAGTGTAATCTACATTGACTGCTCTATAATTGTCTATAGTAAATGAAATATGTAAACTACAACTTTTGTTAGTCTTGCTCCACCCAGTCTATGCTGCTGATTTCATTTGCCATTTTGAAAATGGCAAACTGTAGGAATGGCCTAATCATGTGATGCATATTTGCAGTTCGTCCTTTGCTTCCTATCGAAGGTAAGAAAGAAGCTGCCTTAAAAGGCACTTAGCTTTCTCTTTTCTTGTTGTAACGAGAACCGCCGACTCCGCTCACCTGGGGTCCGGGGAGGGCACGGTTCCGCCGCTTCTCGCCGCCGGCCGTCTGCGTCCCAGGGTGGAGCGCACACATCCACTTCCGGGTTCAGACGTCGGATGCGTTCCACCGCGATGTCTGTCACTTTCATCGACGGTTCTACGTCCTCCTCGGGGCCGGTGACCTCCCAAACCCAACCTCTGATGGTTACCTGTGGAGAGGGACACACGGAATACCAAGTATTCAATGTCATTCCTTCTCCCTTATTCCCTGTGGTACTCGGTCTCCCCTGGTTAACGATACACCAACCGGCCATAGTATGGTCAGAGTGGAGACTCCGCCTAGACTCACACTACTGCAAGGAGACTTGCTACCCCATATGTCCCGTCTTCATGACAGGGACCGAGTCTGACGTTCCCCCGTTTCACCTCCGAGACTTCGCAGACGTTTTTAGCAAACGCGGGGCAGGGACTCTACCCCCGCATCGTCCTTACGACTGTCCCATATATCTAATCCCGGGCAGTCCCATTCCCACTGGAAGAATTTACCCGCTCTCGCAGCCGGAATTGGCACACCTTAAAGTCTACCTAGATGACAATCTAAAGAGAGGTTTTATTAGACCCTCCACCTCCCCTGCGAGTGCGGGAATGTTCTTTGTGAGGAACAAGGACGGCTCACTCCGTCCCATCATCGACTACCGCAGTCTCAACAACATCACTGTGAAAAACCGGTACACCCTACCGTTGATCCCGGAGTTAATAGAGAGGTTACAAACATCAAAGATTTATACAAAACTAGATCTCAGGGGAGCCTACAACTTGATCAGAATCCGAACGGGGGATGAGTGGAAGACGGACGGGATTCTCATGGACCAGTCTAAAGTTGAGTGCATTGTCAACTGGCCCATCCCTCGAACCAGGAAGGCCCTCCAACGCTTCCTCGGGTTTTCGAACTATTACCCGCAAGTTCATTAAAAATGTCTCCGCTGTGGTGAAACCACTGACAAGGTTAACCAGCACGACAACATCCTTTCTCTGGTCAAAAGAAGCCCAGGTAGCCTTTGACACTCTAAAGAGGAAATACACCTCGGCTCCCATCCTCCAGCTTCCTAATCCTGAATACCATTTCATATTGGAAGTGGATGCTTCGCACCTCGCCCTAGGGGCAGTACTCTCCCAACGCTCCTCTCCTTCTACACCTCTGCACCCGGTCGCCTTCTTCTCCAGGACCCTAACTCCCGCAGAAGTGAACTACCCTATCGGGGAGAAGGAACTACTGGCTATCAAAGATGCCCTGGCCAATTGGAGGCACCTCCTCGAAGGTGCCCGACACCCCATAACCATCTTCACGGATCATCGCAATCTGCAATTCTTGAAGGCATGTAAAATCTTGTCCGCTCGTCAGGTTCGCTGGAGCCTCTTCTTTGACAGGTTCAACTTTCACATATCTTATCGGCCTGGGCCGCAGAATGTGAAGGCCGACTCCTTGTCTCGTATGCAGGAAGAGGGAACGGTTGATCATCCTCCTCTATCGATTATCCCTCCTGAAAGATTCATTGGATTGACTACTGGCTTCAAACGGCTACTCCAACAAAACATCGCCCAGGATGTCGTCCCTCAAACCAGTGACCTCAGACAAGACACTGAAGGTCTCTACCTCAACAAAGGCAGGCTCTACGTACCTCCCACACTACAAACCCTGATCGTCAAACAACTCCATGACGGGCCTCTGGCGGGTCACCCAGGGGTATCAAGAACTCTAGACCTAGTCAACAGAAATTTCTGGTGGCCAGGGATGGCTAATACCTTTCGTGACTACGTGGTCACCTGTGAGATTTGCACTACCAGCAAACACTCCAGAAGACCTCCATTTGGGTTTTTGACCTCCTTACCAATTCCCAACAGACCCTGGGAGACCATCTCTCTAGACTTTATAGTCGATCTCCCCAGATCAGAAGGGGCTAACACCATCATGGTCACGGTGGACTTGCTGACAAAAATGGCACATTTTTCCCCCTTAAAGAAACTACCGACTTCAAGGGAGACTGCACACACGTTTGTCACTCAGGTACTCAAACTACACGGCTTGCCCTCGCGGATCATCTCTGACAGAGGTAGCCAATTTGTATCCAGGTTCTGGAGGGCCCTCTGCAAGACTCTACACATTGACCATCGCATGTCTGCTGCCTATCACCCCCAGACCAATGGGCAAACAGAGCGAGTTAACCAATCCCTGGAGCAGTATCTCAGGTGCTACTGCACCCATCTCCAGGATGACTGGTCCCAGTTGCTGCCACTCGCTGAGTTCTCTTACAACAATGCTACCAGTGCTTCTACCCGTGTATCTCCTTTTTATGCAAATTATGGCTTCCATCCAAACAGTCTACCCTCTTCGGTCCTCCCTAGCAACGTTCCCTCTTTGGAGGACTACCTCTCCACCTTAAAAAGGACCGCAGGGATTCTACGCTCCAACCTAGAGGCAGCTCAAGGGAAGCAGAAACGCAGCTACGACTCCCGTAGGACTGCACCACCTTCATACCAACCTGGTGATATGGTCTGGCTTTCCACCCGGAACCTGAGACTCAACGTTCCCTCGAAGAAACTCGGCCGCCTATTTGTCGGACCCTTCCCCATCGACAAAATCATCAATGCCAATGTGGTACGCTTAGTGCTACCCCCAGACTGGAGGATACACCCCTCGTTCCACGTCTCTCTTCTTAAAGCCTTCCGGCCTGACCCATTCTCGGATAGGAGTTCCCCTCCGGCTCCTCCAGTTGAGGTGCAAGGCGAGGTGGAGTATGAAGTGGAGAAGATCCTGGACTCCCGTAGGCGTGGTTCTTTCATCCAGTACCTGATCAGATGGAAGGGCTACGGATCCCAGGACGACTCTTGGGAAGACTCAGGAGACGTACACGCTCCCCGACTTGTCCGAGAGTTCCATCGCAGGTACCCAGATCGACCAGCTCCGACGGGTAACCCCGGAGGTGTTCCCTTGGGGAGGGGGTTCTGTAATGAGAACCGCCGACTCCGCTCACCTGGGGTCCGGGGAGGGCACGGTTCCGCCGCTTCTCGCCACCGGCCGTCTGCGTCCCAGGGTGGAGCGCACACATCCACTTCCGGGTTCGGACGTCGGATGCGTTCCACCGTGGGACGCGGAAGTGCGCCGCCTCAATCAGCGGCTCCACCCCCAGCCCTTGGCCCTATATAAGCGCCCCAGTGAGACAGTATGGCGTTCCACTAATGCAGACTGAACGCCTACTGTCTCCTGGGACACCACTGCTCTTCTACTCGCCTGCAGGCCGCTACACATCTCTGGATCGATTGCTCCTGAACCCCTGCACCTTAACTGCCTCCACTTAAACAGCAAGTACTTGTGCTCATTGCACTGCAGCTTAAACCTTAGTGACTGTATAACTAAGAACCCTGGATTAGCTCTTGTGCTCCATCTAGTGGACTGTTGGGAGATTACATAATTGACTCTAACTAAGGCTGTTACACTCCTGAATTTCAGTTATCATTCGTAACCATTACAAATTGAGGATACTATATCAAGATAGGGAATATGCTGTAATATCCCTTCTTCCTTTTTTGTTTCTTTTGGCTGTGATGCTTGAACCCTAACTCCCCGTTAAGATTGGGAAGATTGTGGATTGCGATCCACAAACCCCGAAACTACCCCAGGTGTTACACTTGTGTGCTTTCACATGTGACAGCTACAGAACAGAATTTAAATTTAGAATGCAATTAATACTTTGATGAGAAAGGGGAGCTAGCAAAGTTTGTATATAATTTATTATTAAGCTAAAATAGGTTCTCAAATCATCTCTGAATTGAGCCTTCCTTCTGAAGGGTGGCTACTTTTGTTCCCCATGGTCCTTCTGTGTGTTGTAAAGTAGCCATCGCTCCAAGCTCACTCCTGTGACACTCTCATGTTTAGTTAGCCAATTTGTATTGAGATTGTAGTCCCTCATGGGAGGGAGCTTCGAGCGATGGCTGCTTTACAACACACACAGGGATCATTGGGAACAAAAGTAATCACTGTCCAGAAGGAAGGACGGTATCAGCATGAATTTAGAGATGATTTGAGGATCTACAGCTGAGTGGTACACAAATAAGATACATTTTTGTTAATAGTTAAGGTACTTAAATGCATTTTTAAGATTTAACTCCTGAGTTTAGTGTCACTTTTACTTAAAGCATTTTTATTTCTGTCTGTGTTGATGTTAGAGAGATAGTCCCTTACTTCCAGTCCTGATGACAAAGGCACAAAAAAGTGGAGGAATCTTTGCAACAGAGCCTCTGACTGCAGTAAAACCTGAAAAAAAAGTTCTAAGTCTTCCCCACTCTATCCGAAACTAAATAAAATGACTATGCACACACTTTAAGCTCACAGTATATGTTGTTACATTTTTATAGAATCAGTATAATATTACATTTGGTATGTGATCTCTCTATATTGCAGTGTTAAGTGAAGTCCAAGAAGATTGGCTGCAGAAACACAACAATACTCTGTCTCTGTTTCCGATTGTACTGGAGCCCATCACAGAATACAATATGAAGCTATCTGATCTGGAAGAATATATAAAGGAAGCTCGCAACAACATTATGGAAACAACTAAAAAAAACACAGAAAACAGCGGCAAGCTTCAAATACAAGATGTAAGATGATTTTGCTCCCTATAGATCATGTCAAAAGACAAGAATAATGCAATAATATAGGATCTCTATAACATTTAGCCATAAGGGAATTATTAATTGCAATTTACTTATCTGTAGGTCTAAAACAGCGTTTTTTAACCTTTTTTCAGTCACAGCACCCAAGTATGCAAAATCTCAAGGTACCCCAATCTAAAATGTAAAAAAATAAATGTAAAAATGTGAAAGAATGACATGTGGTCCCCCTCTAAAAAAACCTATATCAGATTACCTTATCCTAAATAGGGGTCTGGTGTGCATTTTAAGGAGGGATATCACCCCAAAAAAAAAAACATAAGGAGTTCCCCCCTACATATCAAGAGTCCCTCCTTTCACATCAAAAGCCCCCCTTCACATCAGAGTCCTGCCTTATAATCATTACCCCAGTGCGACTGCAGCAGCAAGGCAGAGATCAGGAGGTGAATCAGGTCTGGATGGACAGAGATGGACTTCTGTCTTCTTCTGAATGATGGAGGAGGTCCTGGATGCTCCCCAACATCTCAGTCTACCATGTAGTTGTCTCTCCATAACAGGGCAGTCCCCTTATAAAAGGGCAGTCTCTCACAAGGCAGCCCCTAACAATGCAGTCTCTCAACTGACAGTCTTTATGATAATAGGGCATCTCTCTCTCAAAGGAGAGTCTTACAGAACAATACTTCACATAGACATCTCCCACTAGCAGTCTCTCACTAAGAAGCCATTCCCTAAATACAAAGTCCTACAAGTGAGAGTGGCTTTCTAAACAAAAATAATTTTTCTCTTTACACGCCATTATTTTTCTCACATTGTGCTCTCTCACAGTGCAGTCTCACTCTAACAGAGCAGTCTGTCTATCCCCTGGTGGTTTCACTAAAGTGCAGTTTCTGTCTAATATGGTAGACCAGGGGTAGGTAACCTTGGCACTCTATCTATTGTGGAACTATAGGTTCCATGAAGCATTGCAAGACTCTGGCAGCCACAGGCTGAGGTTGCCTACCCCTGTAGTAGCCTTATGTGGGGCAGTCTTACTTTCATATGGCAGATTTATTCAAAGAAGGCATTCCCTCTAACACCTGCCCATCTCTTGTCTAACATGATGGTCTATCTGTATGATATCAGTCTTGCTCTAGGGGCACTGTCATTAAAGCAGGATATTCTTCCTCCAGTGCGGGCTATACACTTTTTATTACAAACCCACAGACACAATTGCATTTAAAAAATGAATAATTATTCCAAGTTATTTTTCATTTTTCACAAATCACCACATATATGAATTATGTTTTGAACACTGTGACTATGCATTTTCAATACACCAACAGGTTATTTTCTAATATCGAGTGAGCAAGCTATATGATTTGAAAGAAATGCAAAGAGCCTATGTAACACCATACTGCGAAGAGCAGTGGCATGCAGTAATCCATAATGACCAATCATTGTGTCTTTTCATATATGTGTTCCCTATTCATTTTCTTTTGTTCAGTATTAGAAATTTGAATTTTGGATATTTGGATACTCTTATCACGTGACAATATTTCACATTTACCGTCTGCAGACAGGAGGTTGATCTTAAAGCATGTCCCTTTTTTATACATTCTTGATATATTTATTCTGTGTTAAAGTGAATGACTCAAAAGAGGTATAATAACCGTTGCTATTTATGTGCATTCGGTCTACTGAAAAATTATCTCCAGCTGGTTGCTATGGATTACAGCACCTTTGCACAATGATATTGATTAAATGAGTTATATGATATTAAAAAAAGTGTACATTTTAACTAACTGATGAAATGTAAATTCCCCACCAGGAACAGATAACAACTGTGAATGAAGCAGCAACATCTACCAACGATGCCTTAAAAGAAGCCTGGACAACATTAAATGATACCAATGTGATCATTGAAGATATTAATGGCATAATCAAGGTACAGTGAAGTGAACCAAGTGAGGAGATAATGAGGACAAATACATATCTTAGATTTTCTGCTGACTTTACTTTCTGTAATTGGCAGAGAATGTTATTATGTATTTATGAACATTTGGAAACCAGATGAGAATATTGGAAATATTAAATAAATCATTTTCTGTGGGTAGTTGAAGTCTGGAACATACCAAATGTCTTTATTTGTTAAATACAGAGTAAGAAAATGCATGAACATGAGGCAGAACCATGAAGAAAAAAAAACTCACTACAGTATCGTTTCCTTTAGGCTTAGAAAGAGACCCATATGCAAACACGGGCACGTTCATATACAATGTTTAGTTGCAATTATTGGTTTAGCATATCCTTCTTGCTAGGTCACTGTCTCAAACCTTTTCTTTAAAAAGTCCTGACCGGAAGATGCCACTGCTGACTTCTCCTTCAGAAAATGCTAGTTGCCTAGCTCCTATTAAAGACAGAGGGGTTAGCCAGGCAGCTGGCAGTTTTAGACAGAAGACAGCACAGACAGCCATATATCACTCTTGGTAGATTTACTTTAAATTACTAAAGTCACCTCCTATGGCACAGTGTACTTGGTTTACAAAATGTTAATAAACACATTTTTATGTATAATGTTTTGTTGTACATACAGTATAAACCAATTGTCCTAGTTTTTATGCTATTCAAGTAGCACAGAGTAATAAAAAGGATGAGGATGAAAAGTCTGAAGTTAAGGGAAGTAAATCAGTGCTTAAATTCAAACATCTATTCCTATGAAGAAGTTCTATTTGTTTTGACCCTCTGCATTGGACTGAATGTTTGAATTGTACATTGGGCATATTTCACTTTCTAAAAGTAGGAAAATGTTTTCAAACTTTAGGATCAGGGAAAATGTTTTCAATCAGTCAGACCTGACTGCAAGACCTGCACTGAAAGGAAAATCGTAAGACACAGTCCTTATGCTGCATTACCAAATTGAAAGCAGAGCCTGTATATGTAATAAGCAAATATGGCTGTCCCCATGCCTCCTAAATGTCCCTTATTTGGAAGGCTGTCCCTCATTTGGAACCAAATCCCTCTGTATCTCTGATGTAAAGAAATGTTGTATTTAACTTCCAAAATGTGATTCTGCAATAAAACCTTTATCTTTTCTTTTGTTCGCGCTTTCAAAAAAGCCAGTATAAAGGTAAATGAATGGTGAAAAACAATGCTGGGTTTAACCAATTAGGGGTAATTACATTGTGCTGAAAGGTGCCCCACTTTCTGATCTCAGAAAGATATGAGGTATTCTGCCCTCCACATACATTAATCCACATTGATAAGATTTAGTTGAAACTTTTTACATGTATAAAAAGACTATAATTTCCTTTTTAATGCAGAAGTGACAAAAATTCATGAACATTTTTTAGAACTTTGTAAAACTAGATATGAGTATTATTCAAAACCAATGGCCAAAAAGAATCAGTCCATCCAAAAGTGATATTTTAGCTATAGTTAAGACATAAAAGAAGTCACTAAATTTTTATATCTCACGGATACTTTAACAATGAATTTCTCCCATCCTTACAGCAGAAATACGCCCTCCTATACCTTACAGCCAACTAAGGTGCCATCTTAGCCTCTATTTGGATTGCAGTTGCCATGGTTCTGCACATGTGATCAGCTATGAAACCAGCCATTTGAGGGCTTGAAAGTTCATTTGAGTGCTGAAATAAGCACACTGGCCACTTGACAGTTGACATGCTTTAAAATTTAACTGTTTTGGGAGGCAGTTCATTTGGTGGGAAAAGTTCCACTTTATCTCCTAACTCTATTCCTGAGATTTGTGTTCCCACCATCACCAACTTTGTGTGTTTAAACATCTCCTGTTGTATTTATCATGATATAGAAAAAGTAAAGAAAAAAAGAAAAAAAATTGGCAGGGAGTGTGTAAACCCTCATAATACTCACATATAGGCATATAGACCTAAGAACTTAAGCATAACAATTTCACCAACAGACTGAGAGATATAAATTGTCAGGTGGTTTTATTCTCCAGCATCTACCAAAAACTGATGTATACAGTATGTTTTGGGTGGACTAACCATTTAGGGTAATGGTAAAATAAGTGTTTTGATAACTCTTTTTCACATGCTCTTTAATTTTTAACATAGAATATGACTGGTCACCATGCTGAAATAGATGGAGCTACAACTGGACTGCAGGAGAAAATAGCTAATTTATCTGACAACGTTGAAGACCTAGTTCGGCAGGCTGTAGATCATGCACTTGTACTTGAAAGGTACTCTGATGAACTAAAAAGGTAGGAGAACAAATGTTCAGAATGTCCAATACATTAAAACTGTTGTGTACTGTAGATGAACTTCAGAATTGATGTTTAATAACAAACCTACAAGAACAGACTGGATACAGTACAGTAGGCTGCACACGATAGTTGTACAAATGTCTTAGTTCTTTAATACAACTAAATCAAATGTTATATATTTTTCGATATACTGGTTCTTTAAATCCGAAATCAAGCTAGAGGATGTAAGGGTTAGCACTGTTACTTTTTGTTATCTGTGTCCCAATTGGAGAGATTTCCCCTCATTTGCTGTCAGTATAGGAAGTGATGGGAAATCGATGAACGATCACAGACTCTGTTGCCTGATGGAAGAAATCTCTGCAACTCAAACAAAGCCACAATGGTGCCATCCACTGTCTGGTACAGCAGGATCCACTATCTATGGGCCAAAACTCTGTATTTAGAGTGCTAGGTATCTTGCACGTTTAGTAGCATGGGGGAGGGTTGCAGCATCTGAGTTTTTTAGTAACCGGTTGTACCTTTCTGTTCTGGGGGCAACCACTCTCCATTTTCTTATATGGTCAAGAAAAAATACATGAAGTTAGGGAACAATAGAAAGACCAACAGAAATTTGATGAGTATAACACAGCCTTAAAGTGACGCTAAACTCAGGAGGTATATCTTAAAAATGCATTCAAGTAGCTTAACTATTAATAAAAATTTTACTTATTTGTGTATCACTCGGCTGTAGATCCTCAAATCATCTCTGAATTGGTGCTGTAACCGTCCTTCTTTCTGGAGGTTGGCTACTTTTGTTACCCATGATCCCTGTGTGTGTTGTAAAGTAGCCACAGTTCCAATCTTGCGTGATGGACTACAATCTCAATACAAATTAGTAAACTAAACATGAGATTGTAGTCCATCAGGGGAGCGAGCTTGGAGCGGTCACTACCTTACAACACACACAGGGACCATGTGGCACAAAAGTAGCCAACCTCCAGAAGGAAGGACAGTGTCGGCACCAATTCAGAGATGATTTGAGTATCTACAGCTGAGTGATACACAAATAAGCAACATTTTTGTTAATAGTTAGGGTACTTTAATGCATTTTTAAGATTTAACTCCTGAGTTTATTGTCACTTTAATATAAAGATCTTTCACCTCTGGTAAGTTACCGATGCGTGCACTGGTGTTGGACACCAGTGCACGCAACACTTTAAAACACTTTAAAACACAAAACTTTAAAACCCTTTAGGTGAATATATACAGTATGCTTTTGGCCATATATTTTTATATATATTTGGATATATTTGTCGCAATGATTTTGTTTCCACACCTTAGATCTGTTGATGTCTGCAAACTATTTTTAATGTATGATATTGATTTTTAGATTGTAAATACACAATAAAATAAAGGATCTTTTTGGTATAGATCCCTTAAATTTCCCCTTTTCCCCCCTGCTCTTTATTCAGTAGAAAGTGGGAGTGTTTTCCAAAAACAAGGCTAGTTTAGTTTTACTGTTCAGATTGGTGCAATAAACACTATTTTGGTATTTTCCTTCTTCAATCCAAAACTAAAAAAAAATATATATTTTTTCTGGAATTAGACTTTGAAACAGAAATGGCTCTGCTGACAAAACATATTAGGTTTGCCCTAATATTTAATTTATAGTAGAATAGTAAAGAATACTATTTATAATTATGCACCAGGCTTAATTGTATTTAAATAATTTAATGTATAATGATGAACAGCTTCTGAAATATACTTTCCTCCGTTAGCTGATCCGCTGAGCTAACTGCCGATTGGTACGAGCTCTTACATGAACTTATCCGGGCTTATACAATGATTGAATGTGACGGGTACTGCAACTGGATATTATTAAGGGCTGGCAGTGGACTAGTTGAAGATTAAGCCAGGAATATGCAATGCCTGAGAAGTTGTGTGGCTTATCAGTGGGCTAGCAGCAGGTTATTGACCTGGAGGCTTCTATTACTGTAAAAACATATATGGGAAACATCAGAAGTAAAGGAGAAGCTTTTAGGAGATGTGAAGCTGAGATACCATCTAGCACAGAGCAAATAATTATATGTTACGGGACTAAGAGAGGAGAAAGTATATCTGTACATCGTGTACTGGTTATAATGTATAACAAAACAAAGAAGCAAGTTCATGCTCTGAGTCAATGAATGCTACACTAACCAGGAAAATGATCAGATACATTTTGCATCTTTGAAGAAATAGCTCAAGAAACGTTATGATAACATCTATCCTCTAGTACATCGGCAAAGATACAGCATTTAGGTCCCCATGGTCTAAAAATTAGTCATAAATAGACATCAAGATTCAGGATTTTGAGCAAACTGGGTGGGTGGGCTAAATGGGTGTATATGAATATGTGTGTGTGTGTGTGTGTGTGTGTGTGTGTGTGTGTGTATAGACGACATTGTCATTTTTAATTTGAGGTGTCCATTGGTGGGGTGAAGGAATTACTTAATATATTTATATGCGCATGAGAAGATTTCAACAGTAAAGATCATCTATTTTTACTAAAATTAAATGACTTTGGTCTGTAATGTGACTTCTATACTAGTCTTATTCTTTATATGACCAAAACTTTTGCAAATTGTGAGAAAAGTCACTGACCCGAAGTCTTTTGTACAGAAAAAAAGACAGGACACCAGGGTGCCTTTTAAATTTTTGTTCTATGTTAATTATATTTAAGCAGATATCAGATTCAGAGAGAATCACACACAACTCATACAGTAAACAACTCATAAGACATAATCTTTGCACTATGCATTCACGAGTATGAGCTGGTTGAGCTTGATGGACTTGTGGCGTTTTTCAACCTAACTATGTACCTATGTAACATTTCCCCAATAACAGTGACTTGAAGAACGTCGACACAAATGGATTGGTCCAAAAAGCTCTTGATGCCTCCAATGTGTATGAGAGAATTGTAACTCTTGTTGAAGATGCCAATGAGACATCTGTTATGGCTGCGAATGCTGCTGACAGAGCTAAAGATGTGAGTCACAAAAGCTTCCACTGTTTACAAAATCCCTGTTGCTATCAGCACCTGTTCCTAACCATTCCCTGACTGTGTTTTTGTAGTTCTCGGGTGTTAATGTCAGCTCATTAATCCACATTGCTCTGCAGTGAACTTTTAATTAATGTGTTGATTATGCAGTCTACAGAGTTGCTTCTTTCCTCTTTGGAACAAAGCCTGCATTGTATCTGTGTGCCATACACTATAGTTCTATGGGGAAAAGGGAAACATGACTTTATTTCTTTCTATGCTGCAGAAATATGAAATCAGTCTTAAAGATGGTGGGTCTAAACTGGGTAATAAAGGGAAGAGCAGGAGTTACAGACACAAAGACATGTTTAAAGAATTTCTCATCTGACCGGCATATCTTGGTCATTTGTCATGCCCTAAGCACAGGTAAAAGGAATGTTTAGGCTATGCTTTATTGAGTTTAGACCAATTCACCAGTTAAAGGACTGAAAAAATCTCACTTTCAGAAAATTAAGTCTGATTCATCGAGGATAAAGCCCAATTGAAGTCTCACGCCCAGGGGTCCTCCTCACATAATCGCTGCCTGTGGCAGGGGGTTGGGGTGGGGGGTGCACGTTATTATGTTGGGGAGTGTGGGTTGGCTTGTGGTGGTCATGTTTGGGAGGGGGGTTGGGGTTGGTGCTCTGGCCAGTGTCCTGGTGGTGCACCTTCTAAGCTCTGGCAGGCATCCCACCCAGCTCACTGATGTCACTGAATGTCAGGAGCTGGGCGGGACGCTGGCCAGAGCATCCCAGGTAGCTAAGAGCTGGGAGGGGAGATGTGTATGGCCAGTGGCGGAACTATCGCTATAGCAACCCAGGCGCACAGGGGGGCCCGGCCAGGACGAGGAACAAAGGGGTCGCCCTGATGCCGTGCAGGTCGCTTGGGTGACAATGGCATCGCAGGTTGCTGGCTGTCACTGGCGGCTATGAGGGGGAACATGCCGCTATCCAGATCACTGACAACCTGTCAGTGATCTGTGCAGTAGCGCATTCCTCCTCACAGCCGCTGCTGAGTCAGTGACAGCCCGCAGCTGCGGAGGAGGAGGCAGGGCCGTCGGTGACCGAGGAGGCGGGGCCAGGCGCTTGAGAAGGCTGACAGCGGATCGGGGCTGACAGGTAAGAGGTGTGCAGGAGTGTGACCAACCCACCTGAGACCCTGCAGAGCCCACCATGGACGGTCTATCTTAGGTAGGCTCTGCAAGCGGCGTAACTAGAAATCACAGGGCCCCATACAATATTTTGCTATGGGGCCCTGTGATTTCTAGTTACGCCCCCTTTGTATGGCCTTTACACATCTCCCCGCCTGCTCTTAGAGACCTGGAATGCTCTGGCTAGAAAGCCTGCCAACCCCATCACTTGACCAAAAGAGATGCCGCATTGGGCAACACCCTCAGGCTGCCTCATTATAGAGATGGCCCTGCTCACACCACTTGCAAATGCCTTAATTACCTTTTTCAGTTGAAATGTTTCTTGCATTCACACTGACAGTGCTCTTTGCTGGCAGAGCTGAGTAACAGCTATATCTCATAGCAAAAAAGTATCCTCACACAGATTTAAACTGTAGAGGAAGAAAGGGGGCATGTCAGCCCAGAGGCTCATATGCAAAACTTTAACACTAGGTTAAGGATCTATATGAGGTGTAGGCAACATCGGCTTTTCAGCTGTTAAAGACATCTGAGAGCCACAGGCATGACTCCCAGAGTCAGAGATATGATGGAATTTGCAGTTTCACAAAAACTTAGGTTCCTGGTTACCTACCCCTGATGTATATTTTCAATAATTAAAATTAAAATCTAATTGGCAGAAAATAACTGTCATTTAAATAAAATAAGTTCCCTTATCCTGGTGTGTCACCTTTATGAATTGAGCATCAGGTCTGTTACTAAGGGCTGATTACCAACTGAGTGACTGCACTATTTCTAATTCCTGTTCCTATTGGAATTCACATTCATATTTAGACACCTTGCACAATTGCTGCATTAAGAAATTATAGGTAAAATGGTTGTTGGTATAACTTCTATCTGATTGCATATTTATAACTGTGACTTCAGATGGGCTTTAAACTGCCACTATTTTTTGTCTTTGTAATAGTTTTTATCATAAATATATTACTACTGCCCTAGACTAGAACTGCAGCTTGTTTGAAATACCAGTAACTGTGTAAATATCCTTCCAGGCTGTGGATGGTATCAATAACCAAGCTACCTTCCAGAGGGGAGAAAGTGATCGACTAATTGCTCAAGCCAACGACCTCAGAAACTCTGAGGTTATCAGTAAGTATATGTTCAGATCTCACTAGAACATGCTCTCATTAGCAATGCAATTTAAGTAGCATACAATATTCCTCTCTTTATGAAGTGCTTAGATCAGAACAAGATAGGTAATCTAACGCGTTGCTGTTGTTGAAAACATCAAGTGAAATAGTGCGTTGTGATTGTTCTGTTCATTTCACAAAATCTTGTCATTTAGGTTTAACTGAGACCAGAAAACGGGTTGATGCTGGTACTGCTAGAAAATCATCCTTGAATGACACGCTGGCAAACATTATTGCTAAACTTCAACTAACAGAGGATGGTAAGCAGAACTCATCTGACACTTTAACTGTTTTAAAATAGATTCATATATTTATACACTACATTGCCAAAAGTATTGGGGTGCATGCCTTTACACGCACATGAACTCTAATGGCATCCCAGTATTATTCCGTAGGGTTCAATATTGTATTGGCCCACCCTTTGCCACTATAACAGCTTCAACTCTTCTGTAACTCGTGTCTATGGGAATGTTTGACCATTCTTCCAGAAGCGCATTTTGAGGTTAGGTAATGATTTTGGACGAGAAGGCCGGGCTCGCAGTCTCCGCTCTCATTCATCCCAAAGGTGTTCTATCGGGTTGAGGTCAGGACTCTGTGCAGGCCAGTCAAGTATCTCCACCCCAAACTCACTCATCCATGTCTTTATGGACCTTGCTTTGTGCACTGGTGCGCAGTCATGTTGGAAGAGGAAGGGGCCGTCACCAAACTGTTCCCACAAAGTTGGGAGCATGAAATTGTCTAAAATGTCTTGGTATGCTGATGCATTTAGAGTTTCCTTCACTGGAACTAAATGGCCAAACCCAACCCCTGAAACACAACCCTACAACATAATCCCCCCTCCACCAAATTTTACACTTGGCACAATGCAGTCAGGCAAGTACCGTTCTCCTGGCAACCGCCAAACCCAGACACGTCCATCGGATTGCCAGACAGAGAAGCGTGATTCGTCACTCCAGAGAACACATCTCCACTTCTCTAGAGTCCAGTGACGGCGTGCTTTACACCACTGCATCCGACGCTTTGCATTGCACTTGGTGATGTAAGACTTGGATGCAGCTGCTCGGCCATGGAAATCCATTCCATGAAGCTCTCTATGCACTGTTGTTGCACCAATATGAAGGCCACATGAAGTTTGGAGGTCTGTAGCTATTGACTCTGCAGACATTTGGCGACTTCTGCACACTGTGCGTTTCAGCATGCGCTGACCCCGCTCTGTCATTTTATGTGGCCTACCACTTCGTTACTGTTGTTCCCAGTTGCTTCCACTTTGTTATAATACCACTAACAGTTGACCGTTGAATATTTAGTAGCAAGGAAATTTCACAGAACACCTGAATCGAATGATTTAGAGGAGTGTCCCAATACTTTTGGCAATATAGTGTATGTGTTTCTGCTAAACATCAAGCATATGCAGTACTCCTTCTTTAATTCTTAATGGCTTAATGGAAGTGTAATGTTCACACAACTATGTTCACTTACTAAATTAATGCAGAGTATTCACTTTCCAAATTAATGTTGACTTATCTTAGTAAGTTAAAGCTGTGTTCTCATCAGTCATACAATCATCTGCATTTAAAAGTCCGGTTTCGTCTTTCATTTTCCTTGCACATCACTGGCAAGAGATCTCATTCAGTTAGGAAAATTGAGGTCATTGGTCCAAAACTGATGCATGCACTTTTTTTAAAGACAAACAGCACAACAGTTTGGTGCGAACAAGACCCATAAACTTCTCTTTTCTCTCAAAATATAATTTGTGAAGGATAAACTGATTGATAGTTGTTGCTTTCATTTTCTTTATGTATTGTAATGATATGCCTAAAATTGTCTGTTCTAAATGTGCTGGGCTTGCATTGTTCTAACAAAAGAAACTGATGAAAAGTATGTCCTGCTGGGAAGCTGAAGAGCTAAGTATAAGAAGATGTAGAAGCAGATACAATTTACACGTACAATAATTCTTCATTAAAAACTATTACCAGTGTAAAGACATTGCACTCCTGACATTGCTGACATTCAAACAGAGTGCTGCACCTTCAGCCCCCCTTCTTTCCACAAAGGCCATTTTTTCAGTCGACTTTTGCAGATGGAGTAGGTCCGAAAATTCTAGGCCAAAACAACGACTGTAGCCTATGGGGCTGCCCGAGAAAACACAACGAGCGAATGGCCAACTTAACCTGGTTGCGTCTTTCAGTGGTCTAAGGCAGTGAAACCTTTCAACTATTCTCTGCATTAATCCAAATTCCAGATATGTAATTTCATTATTTGCACTTTTCACACAGATGAAACCAGAAAACGTCTTGAAAAGTCAAAACTAATGGCAGATAAAGCTCTAAATATTTCTGCCATGGTGACTGAGATGACTGACCCAATGACAAAAAATGCAAACATGTGGAAAGAAGACCTTAGCAGTTCGGGTTTTGATGCTTCTGCTTACAACTCAGTTGTAAATGCAGCTGGAGAATCAGGTAAGCAATGGTCTTCCTGCACATTATGCTTGAGCCAATAATCTCTAATATTTGAACAATTTAGGTAATTAGTATGTATAAAAGAAAAGATTGACATATGACAAACTCACATATGACAAACTCACTTAATATGCACAATGATGATGCACAATGTACACACGTGCAAATATTGTTGGGATCCACCCCACTAACCGATTGACAGCTGGCTCTGCCTCTCTAGAGGAAGAACCAGCTGTGCCTATCGCTTCCCCTGTCTGTCCCTCCAGTCAGCACTGGAGGAACAGAAGGGATATGCCTGTGGGGAGTGGTGACAGATAGGCTCTCTGCAGGGAGAAGATTGTGAACTGAGTGATCAGCGGTTTCTGATTGCTCAGTTCTCGATCCATAGAGCCGATGTGTGACAGGTGCAGTATCACACATTGGGGTTGATTTACTAACCTTATAAACACGCCACAAACAAGTATACACCTCTGTAGTGTGTTCCCTCCCAGCATGATCTATTGGTGGAATCTAGTCACCTTTGTAGTGTGTACACACTCAGCAGGTGTGTTGTGCAAAGCCTTGCATGAATTGCAAGGTGATGTTGTGTAAATTAGCTCTACATTGTGTTGCTTGCGTTGATGAATGCAGGAATGTAAATGCATGAGCTAACCATTTTTGTCTAAACTGTGAAGCAGTATTATATATGCATCATGTGCATGGTTTTTCCATATATGGCATTAGTGGAAATATGCTTTTAGAGACTTTTTGGTTGATAAATACGTTTTGCTGTGTAAAAATCACACGCACCTAGTGGGTGCGTGTGTTTAGGTTAGTAAATCACCCCCATTGACTCTAACTATGGGGAAGAGTGCATTTTACTCTGCCCGCAGACCTCCTTTAAAAGAATTCCTTTGGGGTTTTTGAAAAATTCACTGAGAATGTATACTACCCTAAACTATTTGTAATCCATTGTTTTCAGTGGAGGCAAGCTTAAATTCTATGCTCAAGGGAGTGACATTTTATGCATTTTCACCATACTTTGCCTATTCTTTTACCAATCTGACTACTTTTTGCCATTCCATACTGCACTTCCATATCACAAATCTCTAGACGTATTTTTTATGATGATAGTGGGGAATTTAGAGGTAAGGGAGGCAAAATCAAACTGCTATTTTGATTAATAGATCCAAGAGTACAAACTGGTTTATTGACCAAATAATCAATGATTTATTTTGAAAAAATTATTTGGTTCACTTTGGTTTTGTATGTGTGCTTTATAACATAGCATTGTTGTATCACTCTCATTTCCCATGCCATTCACTTGACAATGCAGTGAAGAACCTGACAGAGGTAATGCCACTACTGCTGACTAAACTGCGCACTGTAGAACACAACTTTCCATCAAACAACATTTCGTCCAGTATTCTCCGTATCCGTGAGCTCATTGCCCAGACAAGAAGTGTGGCCAGTAAGGTATGGGGCCATTTCAGAATTATTCTTTTAACCTTCTTTTACAACAAATCTACCAATATGTTTGATATTACATCTTTCCAATATATATATCAACTTTTAGATCATCACAAGCTCTCCACTGGCTTTGGTATCCTAATTCTAAATTAAATTCAAAAAAAATTGCTGTGCTTCATAAATGTACCAGAGTTTCTTTATAAAGCAGTAGTTTGGCTGCGGTAAGCTATATCGCTGCTTTTTAAAAGGACCCCTAACAGCGCATTCTCATTTAGTAAATGTATCCAATGCTTAATTTGTTTGTTAGATTCTCTGTGGAAGCCAAATGTTTTATTATGCACAGTTCCTTAATAAACAGCAATTATCTTCATTTTTCTTCCCAGGTTCAAGTATCAATGAAGTTTAGAGGTAAATCAGCAGTTAATGTCAATCTGAAAACAAACCTTGCTGACCTAAAGGCCTACTCATCTATGAGTCTATACATTAATCCAGAAGCACACCAACAACAGCCTCAAGACAGATTTATTATGTACCTTGGACATAAAAATGTAAGAAATTATTTTAAAATATATAAATAACAGGTAAAATAATGTACTGCTCTGGCCACCGTGCAGAGAAACAAACATAAGTTTCCAAATTTGATTATGCATACTTATGCAGCAACTCTGTATACCAATTAGTAGAACTGCATGCAAAGGTGATACTAAAGGTGATCCCACCAAATGTCTTGTCTACTAGAATTTACATCTACTACATAATTAAGAGGTACGTTAACAAATGCATGTGGTGAAACAACACCAAGTTAAAGGTACAGTGTGAGGTATGTTAAACTTTACATAAGGAAAACTATTTTTAATTACCCATCTGTCTTATTACAGGAAAAAAATAAAAATACCACTTACCTTAGACTTACCTTACCCACAAAAATGTGTATGTGCAAAGAAAATGCAGAAGAGGAGGAAATGGGTGAACTTTCATCAGTTCACACCAAACATTTTGAACTATTTTAATGTTTTGATGATACCATTGCTAAATTGTGGGTAGTCCCCCTGTGTATGCCTAGTTTTACACCTCTCCCCCTAATTGCATAAATCGAAAAAAAAAAAACAGAAGGTTGTAAGGGTTTCTGGAGGGGTGTAAATGACCGTCCAAGAGAGATATATAAAAACAATATACAATTTATTACTATTAAATACTTAATTGGTTACATACATGATTCAATTGAACTTATTAAAAATCAAATCCCTGCAGAGGATACATCTTGGACGGTCATTTACACCCCTCCAGAAACCCTTACAACCTTCTGTTTTTTTTTTTTGTTTGTTTTTTCGGTTTTGATGATACCAACTAGGTATTCCCATTCTTCTTTGCATGCCCATACATTTCCCCTTGTGTTGTCCCACCTTGTCTCACAGTCATTAAGGTAGGATTGTGTCATTTAAAAGAAAATGCTGGACTTTTTGAGGGTAAGCAGAAAGCAGCTTCTACTCGATACTCTGTGTTATCATAATTTACAGGCTACTGGTTCCCTCTACCATTATTATTGTTCCTCAGCTTGTTTAAAGAAATAGTCCAATACTAGTGACAGAAGAGTTATGACATGCAGAAGATAATCATGGTATGGTGCTACCAAACAGCCCAGTTTTTGCTTTCCGGTAAGCTAAATGTGAGTGCCTGCCACTGATCCAATGGTGCTTCTCACAACATAGAGTTTCAAGTAGAATAGCACAGTTGTATTTAATCTGCAAATCATTAAAATATATAAACAAGAACCATTCACATTTTTCTTTCTCTTTCTAGGCCAAATCAGATTACATGGGTCTCGCTATTAAGCGCAATAACCTGGTTTACATATACAACTTGGGAAGTGGAGATGTGGAAATTCCCCTGGACTCCAAGCCCATCAGTACATGGCCAGAATATTTTAGCCTTGTGAAAATAGAAAGGTAATTGAGTTTCATTCCTTTCTAAGTGCACTACACATATTTTCGCTGCAAGGCAGAAACATGTAAATACAGCTGTTACAGTAGACAGGGACAGATGCAGCTAGATCAGTTCACTGCACATATGTTATGTGTTCCTTGCTCCTAGTTCAAGAGATCCAAAATAAAAGCACACTAGGTGTGATCACGTGGAGTAAACTTGCCCTGGCTAATGCAAGAAAAAACCAAGTTCACTAGAACTGGATTGCAACTTCAGGTACACTTGGTGATAAGTCATCCTATAATATATTGACATCAGAATTAAAGAGACCCTGTTGCCAGATTAATAATTTCACCAAAACTCTTACCATATGATTATATGTGCAATTAACATATTTAGTGCATGTTATTTTCCTGTAAAAGCCTCACTTGTGTAGGCTACTAAAATCCCTGTGATTGCTGCTGAGTGCTGCCATCCTGGATGTGTTCTTAGCAGCCCCAGCAGCTGTCGCCCAAGTACTCCCCTTCGTTCCTCCCTGCCAGCAACATAAAAGGTTATGTAGGGATGGCCGGAGAAGCTGGGCCAGCACAGAGAGTAATTAGACACTTCCAGAAGAGGAGAGGGACATGACGTGCAAGGAGGGAGAGGGCTGTGCTAGGTAATTGACTCTAGCTGGAGTGGTCACATTTTCTAGCGAAAGCATAAAAATAATTTATAGAATAGAAAAAACTGCAAGTAGGCATTTTAAATACTTGATTTTCTGTGCCCCACCTGCAATTTCTTAAGTTGGTGACGGGGTCTCTTTAAGGCAATGTGGGCAGTTTAATATTAAAAGTCAAATATTCAAAATATACAAACTTGAATCTGACAAGGAACAAAAGGGAAAGAGTAATGATTACATATGTATCTAGATAATAAATATAGGTACAATGCTTTGTGCGCATGCTGCAGGAATATAAGTAAGATAACAATGTTTTCTGACATTTTTTTTCCAGGTTGGGACGACATGGAAAAGTACTTCTAACTGTACCTAGTCAGACTGGTGCAACAGAGGAAAAATTCATTAAGAAGAGTGAGGCTTCCGGCAGTGACTCACTTCTGGATCTGGACCCTGACAATACTGTATTCTATGTTGGTGGTGTGCCTGAAAGATTTAAGGTAATATTTGAGGGACTGCTTATTTTTGCTATTCCTTTATGTTGTTCTACAATTTAGGACAAAAGATGTACAGTAATCTAAAGCTTGAACGTTTTTGGGGGGTAGAGTAGAACAGTTTAAAACAGTGTTTTGTTTTTTTGTTCCATGGGGAGACGGGAAGTGGAGCAAAACTTTCCAAAGTGAGGATAAATTCCACCAAAACAGGTGTCTCCATTGAAAGATTGCCCGTCTATCCTTGTTCCAATGACAACCATACATTTTGCATTTGCCATCGATTACTTATGCAGTGACAATCGACAGCGGGAAATATGGGGGCTGATTTAATAAAGGAAAAGTAGGCTGTTCACCTTGCGAGGGAATTTTCTCTTTAAACTTTTAATTTCAAGAGAAGCATAGTATAGAGAATTGAGTGAAGCTCTGCTAACTTCCATCATCCAATCATCTACAAGCAAAAATACTTTTTTTTTAAATTTATTTTCCTTGCTTTTTTTTGCAAAGTAAATTTTCACCACATTCAGTAGGCTAAGGAAAAATTCAATATCAAAGTGCAAAAAAAGTGCAAATTCCCTTGCAATGTCAATCTTAAATGCCTTTAGTAAATCAATCCCATAGAAAGAGTGAATCGCCCCAGTACGGACACATGCAGCACTAAAAAAAAAGCCCCAGTGGGACATGCCTGCTTTATGAAATGTAACCGAGTCCCCTTTCCTTCATTTGTCAATCGCTAACTGTCAGACACTAAACCTGGCCATACAGATATTGACTTATTATACGATACAAATCTAACAGATTCCTCTATCCATGCTAAACAACACAAATGGATGAATCTCACCTATGGGCTGTTGTATTGTGGCATGCTGTCAGAATACTGGAACAGTCACTTCCGCTTATTAACTGCAGTCATTGCTCCGCTCACAATTTTCCACCTGGCTCTTTTGTCAAAATTTGATTGAATAATCAACTTTTGTTAAGCTGGGTGGTGCCAACAGGGATGGCTTTATCAGGCACATCTCTGTTTTGCCAAGTAAATAACTGCAAACAGCAAACAGACAAAAGCTGGTAATATTTGTATCATTTAGCGGGCACCTGGACCTCCACTTTGTTGAGGTTTCTGAAATTGTCGCAAAATGAACAAAAGCCATTTTGTTATTATAAACTCTTCTCTACATGTGCTGGATTAATGCGCGTACACCATACATATTTTCCTGTGAAAACCTTAGGCCCCACTCACACAGGGACTTCTGGGAATCTGTAGGTCCCTGCAGTTTGGAATAGATGATTGTGTCGGGACGCAGGATAGATGTCACCAGGGACAATCATCTATCCCAAACCGCATTTAATCGTACTATGTTTGATTAGATGCGGACTGCCTCTGAGAGATACGCCCGCTGTCACCCTGTCATTAACTTCAATGCGTACAGTTTTCAAATTTTAACTGGACAAACTGGAAAGAGAAGCTCATTGGTTGCCATGGAGAACCGCTGCAGATTCTGTCTGCTCCACTTTTAATACATTTCCCTGTTTGTAATGTACATTTTACATCCTTTTCATTGCTGATCTAATACTTCCAGGAGGGTATTTATCAAAACTTGAGCAGACAAAATCTGGAACAGATGTGCATGGCAACCAATCATCTTCTCTCTTCAGTTTGTTCAGTTAATATTTGAAAAAGAAAGAGAGAAGTTCATGCCTGCTCCAGTTTTAATAAATTCCCTTCCCACTGTCTACAAACCATGGCACAGGTTCAGAAAAAAATCCTAGAAATAGCTATTAGACCAACTGCTGATACAGTGCAGTGTATACTTGTAGCCCAACCAGCAAAGTTCATTTAACTGTCATATCATGGGTACCACAATAAGGATGCTATGGTACATGGCATTAAATTAATGATGTATAAACTATAACTAACAGGATTCAGAAACTGAGAAATAATGATTTTGATTAAAAAAATGTCTTTATCGATAAGACAAGATGGGTCTGGCAGCTATGTTCTCGTAGAGGTCACTCAGAAACAGAGAACTTGGCACATTTGTTTGCAGCTAGCATCTCGGCAGGATATGTGCCAAACCTTGCTTGTGTTTGATTTACATTTGCTTACTGGTGATTTGTTTTCTTCAGCTCCCGGCCAGTTTGAACCTACCTGGCTTTGTTGGCTGTCTGGAACTGGCTGCTGTAAATGATGATATTGTCAGCTTATATAATTTCCATAACATCCATAACATCAATACAGCCACAGTGCCACCTTGTGTGAGGTAAAGAAAATATCACGAAATAAACTGAACTGCATTTCACAAAGTCATTCCTACTGTTAAGTTCACAGCTCTGCCACTCTCTACATAATTTTCATTACTAACACTTATAAATTAATACATTTATATGGCATTTTATATCATTCCAGAGCTCCAACACAAAAGCAACAAGTATATGTCTCATCTTGTGGTTCTTTTGGAGCTTAGATTGATCAGAGTACTTTGTTGGCTATTAAATGGCAATCAAAATAGCATTTAAAACCTTTAAAAAATTAATGCTATAGAAAATAAACAATAGCTTGTTAACTAGTAATCTCAACTCTGAAAAAAACTTTTTTTTATTTATTTTATTTTTTTATATCTACTTAATAACCTTCTTGGACTTACCCACTTCAGTACCTGCGTGTTACACCCCCTTCATTACCGGGCCATTTTTCAATTCTCAGTGCTGCGCTAGGCAAGTTTGTTTGAGAATTCCCCCATTACACAACACTGCAACTACATTATTTTTTTTTAGAATTTCTGGGGACAAATAGAGTTTTTTTTACTGGTATTTTTAGTGGCTTTTTGTTTGTTAACTATACAAAGTAAAAAAGACCAAAAAATGTGTCCTTTTGTTAGCAAAACATAGCAAATAAAAATGTCAAAACAGAACAAAAACCCCCCAAAAAGTAGACACCCCAAGATGATCTGATTTTTTTGCTGCAATTTTTTGGATATGAAGAAACATGCCGGTTCTGAGGGGGTTAAAACATGGGGCTGGTAATAGTTCACAAGCTACAATAAATGTACAGGTCATAGACAGAGGGAGGAGTAGTTGAAGGGGTTAATTTAGTTGCACAGGTCACATACAGTGGGAGGATGGAGATGGAGGGGCTAACGTATAGATGTGCAGGATAAAGGGGTGAAAGGGTTAATATACAAATCATCATGTAACTGTGTAGTCTGATTTCAAACTGACTTTCCTGACTTTAATAATTGTTAGTCAGGCAACTGGCATTTTCAGAGGCAGGTCACCAATGGTAGGCTCAGTGTGTGTTTCTTTAACCATTTGGTACTGAGTGTGTATCTCCATCAACAGCACCAATACATGATTTGCTAATACGCTAAAATTGAATGTTTATGTAAAAAAGAGAATACAGTATGATACACACTATGTCCTTTTATCTGTCTTAGAAATAAGCTGGCGTTCACTCAAAGTCGGGCAGCATCCTACTTCTTTGATGGCACTGGTTATGCTGTAATACGCAACATAGAAAGAAGGGGGCGCTTTACCCAAGTTACCCGATTTGATATTGAAGTCCGAACACCTGTAGACAATGCTCTTGTTTTCTTAATGGTTAATGGCGTAAGTACAGTCCTTGTTTTCAAAGCTGGATTATCACAATGGAAAAACATTTCTAACTTTGTGGATTAATTCCCACACTGAATATAATGCTTCATAGCCATGCAATATACGGTAATCATTATACACTCATTATTCCCCAGACAAAATTCTTTAGCTTGGAAATCCAAGATGGCTACCTGCGCCTTCTGTACGACTTTGGCTTTAGTAAAGGTCCCGTGCTCCTGGATGACTCAATGAAAAAAGCTCAGATCAATGATGCAAGATTTCATGAGGTATGTTTTGTATCTGTAGTATTTTAATGCTTCAGTGGCCAGTAACAGACACTGATTTACTTTCTGTGACCTGCAACAAGTTTGCAGATTAGGATGTCTGGTTTCACTCTGACTTTCATGATTTGTATACTTGCCAGAGGCAGTCAACAAATGTGAAATATCTGTTGGTTAAAATGTATATAAGTTTGGGAAATATACCCTGCGTATGTGGTTTTAACCATCAAGAATACAGAATATTTATTTGTTTATAGGGCAACATGTTCATTTGAAAAATATGTTGATAATTTGTACAAATGAGGCTCACAGCTTGATTATAGACTTTACTGCCAATTTACATTTCCCAGATCTCTGTCATTTATCACAATTCCAAGAAGATGATCTTGGTGGTTGACAGGAAACATGTGAAGAGTGTTGACAATGATAAGACATCAATTCCATTTACTGACATTTATATTGGAGGAGCTCCTACAAACATTCTGGAGAGGTGAGTTAAAAGGGAACTCCACATGTAAACAAGTTTTAGACACCTTCTAAGGCAGCAACTATGTTAAAGTCGGGAAATCAACTGTATTTGTTTAAACTTAAGTTAACACGCAGCTAATACAAATACTGTATACTGTATATACTATATATATATATATATATACTTTATATATCCTGTGTAATCTATTTTTTTAATCCTGCATAGCCCCTTTTGTGTCATCAGTACTAGACAGGACAAGCAGACCTCCGACTCCACTGCAATAGGTCTAGAGCAGGGGTGCCCACAATTTTTGTGTTAAGATCTACTTTTCAAATGAGATCTACCAAAGAGAGAAAAAAAACTCCTGGCTGTCTCTCCTCTCTCTCCTGGCTGTCTTTCCTCGCGCTCTCTGTCCTAGCTGTCATTCCTCGTTTTCTCTCCTGGCTGTCTCTTTTCGCTCTCCTGGCTGTCTCTCCTTGCTCTCTCCCCTGGATGTCTCTCTTCGCGCTCTCTCACCACCCAGCTTCCTGATATCTTTGGAAGCAGGCCAATCAGGAAGCCAGGCGGAGAATCATTACTTGCCCCCGGCTTCCTGACTGGCTAGAAAGCCAGTTCCATGCTTCCTCGTCACCTGGTGACAAGGGAGTATCAACACGGCTTCCCGGCTAATCCGTAAGCCGTGGAGCGAGTAATTACACGCCGCCTGGCTTCCCAGCTGATCAGGAATCCGGGCAGCAAGTCATTACACGCTGCACGGCTTCCTAAACTGCCTCCGGGCCGGCCGTAGTAGAAAAACGGCCAGACGGGAGCTCTCTAGATCTGAGCGGGCGTCTTTAGACATCCGCTCAGACACGCCCCCACGCGCACAACACTGGGCACGCCTGAGAGCGGGAAATGGCCACAATTTAAAAACAGGCAGCGATGCCTGTTAACATACAAGCGATCCGCCCTCTCCTCTGAAAGAATGCGGAAGTGTTGTATATTACATCACTTCCGCATTCTTGTGTCACTCTCCAGCTTCAGAAGCTGCAAAGAAGCTGATGGAGCAGATCTGTGCTTCATCAGCTTCTTTTGGGGGTCCTAGGTGACATTAGGGGTCTTGGAGACCCCTCATGTCTCCATAAAGAGGACCTGTCACATAGCCCCCGTATGTGATAGCAATAAAGTTTAGTGGGAAAAAAAGGGGAAAAAAAAGGGGAAAAAAAAGGGGAAAAAAAGTCCCCCCCAAAAAAGAATTTAAAAAGAAATAAAAAATGTTTAAAGTCCCCCACCCATACATACACGCATGCAAACATGCGTCGGGGGCGCATACGTGCAAGAAAGACGCTTGCACCCATTACGCCGCACATGTTACATATCCCCGCGAACGTCGGAGTGATAATCACTGTGGCCTGGCCAGGAAGGGGGTCTAAACACCTGGTCTTGAAGTGGTTAATGGTACTTTCGGTATCGGCGAGTACCGATAAAAAATATCAGTACTTGTACACGATACGGAAAAACTGGTATCAGTGCATCCCTAACATTTACCCAGCTTTAGTGACAAGTAAACACTATGGGGTCTATTCACAAAGCTGCCGAGGGCAGCCGAGTGAATGACCGATCAGAAGTGAAGTGAGCCGAACACTGTTCGGCTATTCACTTCAGGCTGGTACGG
>NW_017307496.1:7733-11721 GCF_000935625.1 Nanorana parkeri | reverse complement strand
TTGGAGATCAGTGTCCCTGGTTAGCAACCAGGGACGCTGATCTCTCCGAAAGTGGCCGGAGCCATCCGTAAGATCACGGCTGGCTCCGCCCAGCTGTCAGAAGCAGGCTGTCGGATGGCCAATGGCCGGCCGCTCGGCCAGCTTCGGCTTTCAGCACGGCTCAGCACTCGACTGAGCTGCTCGGCCGTGATCGGGAGCTGTACGGCTATTGTGAATAGCCCGTACAGCACCCCCTCGGTTCTCCTGAACCGAAGGGGTCCTGGGCCTGGAGCCAGCCGAAGGATCGGCCGAAGCTACGGCCAGATCCTTCGGCAGCTTTGTGAATAGACCCCTATGACCTTGTACACTGTTTCTCCTGTATGTATATCCATACTAAATGTTTACGTTTAACTAACATATAACTTTAGTATCAGTATGTGCAATAAGATAGCTCAAATCTGCATGCAAATACTCAGACAAAACAATAAAAATCTGTGAACCACAGGTTCTTTGAATATTGTCATTACTGTTCTTTTTGATTTGTATCAATGTAGGATGTATGTAGGATGCCTTATTGTATTTATCTCATTATCTCCCACAGTATGAAGGCTCATGTGGCTGCAGATATTGCATACAGGGGATGTATGAAGAGCTTCCAATTCCAGAAAAAAGATTTCAATCTCTTAGAAGAACCAGACACCATTGGAATCAGCTATGGTTGCCCAGAAGATTCCCTTGTAAGTTCTCAGGTTTTATTAAGTACTCTTAAAGATGGATATTTTGTAGTTACTATAATTTAATCTTTTTTTGCAAAATTCTGTTTTTGTTTTTAAATATGTTCATGCATACTGCTGTTGAACTGTAATTTAGGCTCCCACGTCTCCACAGAAGTATTAAATAAAAGGATCTGCACACTCAAAAGTGATATTTTAGTTATCAGTAGAGTATGTTGGGCTGGCCTCTTATATGCCTTGGATATGCCAACATTGAGATCTACTTGCCATACCTTCTGACTTTTGGGTTTTGGGTGTTCCCATAAATTTGTATGTACTGGTTCCTCTTATTGCATTGTCCATAAGACAAAATAAATATATGATCCAACAGGAGCAACATGGACATCTGATAATGGCCACAGCAGGGGTACAGAGCAAGGAACGCAAGAGGAGATATCTTACCAGCAGAGTCCTAAATATATAAGAATCTCTTCGGCAGCATCGGCCTAAAAGAGGAATATTACTTTGGGTGGGCTAAACCTTTATTTGGGTCATTTAGGTATTGAAAGGCAATCCTGAGCTAGCTCTACCTGGTGATGTTGTTACTAATAAAAAGGGAGAATGTAATCCTATTGATGTATACAAAAAAGCTGAAATGGATGGCATGCAGTATCAGACAATACCATATCTTGCCTACAGATGTGATATGACAAAAATTACAATATTTCTATTTTATGAATGCTTGTTCATCCTCAGATGACTGATACTGTATTAGAATGTACACACCAACTTGCAACCAACTTTTTTGACCTTTTTGCTGTGCTTGGCTGCAATCAAACATGGTTATTTCACTTTATACATATGCATAACTATACCAGACTGTAGGCATTGTAACAACTCTGTCCTAGCAAAGATTATTAAAGGAAGAGGGAAAAATGTTAGTGTTACATGCAAAAGAATGTTTCGGCATGCAGCACTTCTCTAATTAGACAGAGTAGCATACTCATTGAGGCAGGAGACATAAGAGACAGTATTCAGTCTGTATGCAGCCATGTTAAGTAATCCTTTGTATCGTCACGATACAGAGCTATGCTGAGTGGTCACTCTCAATTAAGCTTCTATGTAGTTGACAGGTTGCAAAAGCATTGGAGATTTAGATGAAAGGTTCCAAAGTTTATCCATTGGAATTATTTAGAAATTGCTATTTAAGGTGGACATATGCTAAAGATATAATGTTTGGCTGTCTAAAGCTGGCCACATACTGGTCGAATTTCAGCCAAGTCAGCAGTTTGACCGCGTCCAGATACCCCTGACTCGATGGAACCGGTCCATAAAATTTCAGCCAACATTGGCTGCAGTCACTGTTTGGATGTTCTGATACTGGCACACCTGCTGCTATCAGAATACAATGGACTGGTGGAGTGATTTCCCCTATCCACACTGTTATTATTCAAGAGGTATTTTCTTGGTCAGTTTAGCTTGTTTGCGTAGCTGAATGAGAAAAAATGTCTAATGTATGGCCTGCCTTACAGGGATCAATTAGCACAATTTAAGGTGGCAAAACGTTCCAGGAGCTGCTCCAAAATGTTTTAACCGACCAGTGACTGTTCCCAATCTGCTGCAGTCACTGTTCAGGTGTTCCAGCGCTGTTGAAATTATGTAATATGTGCAGGCAGTTTAGTATGACAAACTTAATTCCAATAAAACCACTATTGGTCAGTCAAATGCTCCTATATACAGCACAACATGCTGCTGCCCCAAGCAAATATACTCATGTCATTGAAGTGCACATGGGTGGTGAGAGCTTTATAGAATGGAATTATTCATTTTGTGCTGTTTAGCATAAAATAAAAACAATTTACACAAAACAGACTTTTTATAGTATGAAAAGATAATATGATTCTTCTAACACAGCCAAAAATTGAAGCTGTGTTTTTGTCTTGGGTTTATGTTACTGTGTGGTTTGTTAAACAAAGAACAAGTAAATATTATCTTTACATAAAAATCTTAAATATGTTTGGCTACAGCTGTTTTCAAAATGAATCTTTGTTATTTTTATGTTTACACAGATGTCTCGCAGAGCATATTTCAATGGACAAAGCTTTATTGCATCCAGTCAAAAGGTAGCTCCCTTTGATGGTTTTGAAGGAGGTTTCAGCTTCAAGACCCTACAGCCAAGTGGATTATTGCTCTATCATTCTGAAGGGGTAAATATCTAGTTCAGTAGCTTCAAATGCAACAAACACATGGCAGTTAAATCAAACTTATGAATTAAGTTTACAGTACAATTAACGGTTGCACAAAATGCAAGATTTGCTTTTGGGTTCCATTTCATCTCTAAAACTAGGCCCGATTTAGATTCCAATTTCATACTGTAAAATCCTGGCACAAATGATGTAATCGTGCCCAAGTGTTGCATCCAGGGAAAGTTACATCAGCAGTGCATTGCTGGGAAATCTCATCAGTAGTCTCACGAGGTCTCAGGGAAAGGCATTTTACTCCCCTGAGGTTATGGGCATGGTCACATTTCCTAGTCATATGTGCAAGAGTTCCAGGAAGTAAAGGGAGATCTAGTAACCTGCCCTTTGTAAAAATGGCCACTGTCAGAAGAATGGGGAGGAAAAGAGAAATAAGGTATGCAAAGAATAAGCCAGTTTTTTTAGGAATGATTCCACACCTGACTGTACAGAAATCAGTAGAGAGAGAGGCTTATCTGTATTCGCTATGTTGCTGATCCTTTGTTCAGCAGTAGTTATCTTGTGTCTCATTTTCTTGCATATGTTTAAGTAGCAATAAATCCATTCACATAGGGGTCTATTCACTAAGCTGCCGAGTGAACAAACGACCCCAAGAGAAGTGAGCCGAACACTGTTCGGCTATTCACTTCAGGCTTGTACGGCTGATTTCAGCCGTATATCGGCTGAAATCAGCCATACATCGGCTTGCTTCGCATGTCTTCGGGTCGGCCGAACATGCTCAGCATGTTCGGCTGACCCGAAGTGCAGAAGGAGTTCGATTCAGCCGATCCAACATCTGGAATCGAACCTCCGGCAGGCTTCTCACTGCTGTTCAGCCTATTCTTATAGATGCCGAACAGCAGTGAGTGAATAGCTGGCTGTTCTGCTCGGTCCCTCAGACCGCTCCGCCCAACAGTTTTCTATTGTCCGGCGGTTCTGCTGCCGTCAAAAAAAAAAGAAAACAAAAAACCTGAGAAATACTGCTTTTTCTTTTTTTTTCTTTATTCTGACACGGAGCCGTGTCAGAATAGAAAAAAAAAGAAAAAAACAGTTTGCCCA
>NW_017307496.1:0-7405 GCF_000935625.1 Nanorana parkeri | reverse complement strand
CTTATCATTCTCAGAGCTGTTTCTATTTTAGGTGTTGACTTGAGGTTCCTGTTAGTGGGGTGTGGGAACTCACCATATCTGGCCTTTTTGACTGCATCCTGATGCTGTGTATCACTCATTGGAGTATCTGCCATCATTTTGGCTCTGTTATTTGGGATTCTTTGGATTTTCCTCAGCTCTTTTGTCAGCTGCCTGGCTGATTTTATATATATTGTATAGGTGGCAAAGGGATCTCCAGTAGATGTGTGAAACACTGGAACTGCGGGATTATCAAAAGGATCCGGTGGCAGAGATGGAGATCTCAGCAAATGCTCCTCCCATACAGGCTGCTGGCCAGGGATTGGGGAAAATCAGCAGCAAGGACCCAGACAGAAATAAAAAGCTGACAGGTGTAGGGCTGCAACAACTAATCGAGATAATCGATTATAATCGATGATTGAAAAAGTTGTCAACTTTTTCAATCATCGATTAATCGGCCTCTGATTAGTTGGCCCTGTTCATGGCTCCACACAAGCTGAGCGCCGCACCTCCTCCCCGCCTCACACTCACCGCCCGCCCACATCCACGATCGGCACAGGGACGCGGGTAGAAGAAGTAAGGAGGAGCAGGTGTGGGGGGGGGATGACAGCCACCGATAGACAGGCCTGATCTCAGAAGCAAGTTGCTGGAAGACTGCTCAGGTAAGCCTGCACTTTCCCACACATGGTGCTCTATAATGTATTGCTGGGATTTGTATTCCTCTATAGCTGATGGTACATTGTGCTGTATATTATACAATCAGCTATAGAGGACTACAAATCCCAGCAATACATTATACACTGTATGTATAATGTATTGCTGGGATTTGTTGTATTCCTCTTTAGCTGGTGGTATTCTGCATTGCGCTGTATAGAGGACTACAAATCCCAACAATAATACATTATACAGCGCAATGCAGGATATCACCAACTATAGAGGAGTGCAACAAATCCCAGCAATAATACATTATACAGTGGTGCAATGCCGAATACCACTAGCTATAGAGGACTACAAAACCTAGCAATAGTACATTATACAGTGCAATGCAGAATACCACCAGCTATAGAGGACTACAAAACCCAGCAATAGTACATTATACAGCGCAATGCAGAATACCGCCAGCTATAATGTACTATTGCTGGGATTTGTTGTATTCCTCTATAGCTGGTGGTATTCTGCATTGTGCTGTATAATGTATAATTGCTGGGTTTTGTATTCCTCTATAGCCGGTGCCATTCTGCATTCATTGCTTTATAATTTTACACTTTTCATTTCATTATATTGCACACCACACTTTTTCTTTTTTACTTCCACCGCTCCAAGCTTGCTCCTGTGATGGACTACAATCTCAATACAAACTAGTAGTTCCATCACTGGAGCCATTTTTTAAAATGTATCTTATTTTTTATCCGATTAACTGATTAATCGAACTTAATAATCGGCTAACTGATCGATTTTAAAAATAATCGTTAGCTGCAGCTCTAGACAGGTGCCTTCCTCACCTATACTAAAAAAAAGTGTTTTAATTCTGTCTGTCTAGCTGGCAACAACTGAAATCACAAGTTCATTTTAGGCAATGCTATCATGAAAGACAATCCCTATGAGCTTTTAAACTGTTTCTCTTGTATGTAAATCCATGCAAAATTTTTAAAACCCCACTTCAAGCTGCTGGTAAATTTACCTGTGCAGTGGGCAAAGGTTAAATGCTCATTTGGCTAGAGGGTAAAGAAATCCAGCACTAATACTTACCTTATTCCTCGCTCCCCCTGCAACCGGCCCTCTTCTGTGCTGTCTAACATTCTGGGATGTGGGTGATCCCTCATCACCCTCGCATTCAATGCATGACTGCTGGTTCTGCATTTTATGTGATGATGTTAGCTGCAGCAGGCCATTCCGCTTTGGGGGACCATTCACAATGAGAAGAGGAAGCCGGTAAGTATTTTTACTTATTCCTTTCTCCCCTAAAAATGAGCATTTAACCATATAGTGCTGGGGGCACCCCACTGCAGGTAAATATAACAACAGCCTAGAGTGGGGCTTTAGTGGAATATAACTATTGTTGCAGATTTTACCCTCACTTCCTATCTGGTAGAATTGTTGTCATTGGGACAGCAAGGGAGCATTAAAAACCCAATAGGAGTTTTAACACATCCACACTAATAAATGAACTTTGCACGATATTCTAATTATTCGAGTTTCACCTGTATATATATGTCAGAACATACACATTAACATCAGTCATAATACAGGAGCCCATTATTTTATTTTTAATTGCAAGGGCACATAATCAAGAGCTGCTGAAATCCACCCAATACTTATTTGAAAACAAGTGTGCATCCGTATGATATATGCAAAAATGTAGTTCAGCAAATCACCATTGTATGATTTACTAATAACTCAGTTATGTATTTTATATTTTTAGGCTGATATGTTCTCCGTTTCCATGGATAAAGGTGCTGTAGTCTTAACAGTAAAAGACATGAAGGTGCAGTCCAAGAATACGCAATACAACGATGGACACAATCATTTTATTGTGACTTCAGTTTCACAAACTGGGTAAAAAGTTAATTCTTCCCATTTATTTTCTATAGGAAAACAAAAACAATTCTTCACTAGGGATCAATGGAGTAAGTTTGGATCGATGGAGAGTTCAACCCAAACTTTAGCTGTTCAAGGTTCGCTACGCAAGAAAACTATATGGCTAGATATGGCCTGTTTACCCATTGTCTGCAGGTGGAGGTATTTCATTTAGTGGCAGTATTAATATCACTACTAAGAGAATGACTTCCCCTGCCTACTCCACATAGTAGACAAGCCAGCAGGTATCCCCTGGTGACATCATTGGCCAACTATGGTCATGGGCATATTTGGTCAATGACCTCAGGGAGCATCACTGGCTAGCTTTTTGACATTCAGGTGCTGGCCACGGAGCTGTCAGTTGCATCAAAAGTCTGGCAGGAGCAGGATCAACGTGCACGAATCATCGTGTTTTTGTCAGCAGGTCATCCAGGCCTTGTTCATCATGATTGACATGGTATCTACATTGCTGTATGATGTGATTGCCACTGAACAACTTGGCGATGAGGCTATTGTTCCCATCAACATGGGGTAATGGTGGGTGCCTTCTGGGGGAGGTCTATTTTGAGGGCATGTGGCCTAGTATGGTTCAAAAAAGGGGGGGCACACAATCTCATCAAGGATAATGTATTTATTCATTTTTAAAATGCCAAATTTGCTGGAGTACATTGTATAGGTGAACCACAGGTTTAGGGTATTTCCCAAGCATGTTATACAAAGGAATTGTTTGTTTTTTTATTATTATTATTGTTTGCCCTTTTAAACCTTATTTTTAAAAAACCTGCTCCCCACTGAACAGTATATATATATATATAAATATATATCTGTATCTATATATAAATATATATAGATATAGATATAGTTTTGGCATTGGCTTATTTTGACATGTTCCTCATGGCAGCTCAGTGTACGCATGCACTTTTTCTCCTTAAAAGCTTACAAATCAGCAAGCAAAGAATAACAAGATTCTGCTCCCATATCCCATGTTTTTTCAATTTTTTGGTGAACATCCAGTGAATCAAACCATGCTCGGATCCCTGATGACTAGTCTTCAAGTTTCTTAGATTTTTATTGGTATTTTTCCAATAATATATCCATGGGCTATAGACCAAAGCAATTTGAAAATGTTACATGTGCTATTCTCTTTTGTTCAATAAAAAAGTTTTGACTCTATCCTTTTGCAAAACGACTATGATGGCTATTACCCAGAAGTCCCTGAAAGGATTAATATTAAGTATAAAATGCGCATAATGTGGCTTTTTTAGAAAAAAAAAACTGATCAATCTCAATCTTGGACATAAATGACCAAAGGAATAACAAACATATAATATTAAAGGAATTAATAATATTATTGTTCTCTCTGAAATGTTTTTTGATGCAGGTGTCATCTGTTGGTAGATGAGACAGATTCTAGTTCCCAGCAAAGAGATGAAAAAGACATAACCCTTCCATCAGCAAGAAAGTTCTACTTTGGTGGTTCTCCTAATGGTGCTTCACAAGCTAACTTTACAGGGTGTATCAGCAATGCTTATTTCACCAGGTATGTACACTATTTTTCTAAATTAATTAATGCTTTAAAAAAGGGAGATTCCAGCTGGGGCTTCCAGTGTGCACATTCAGAACAATAAAGTGTTTAGGAAAATGGTGACATCATCAGTGCCTGGCCGGTCTTTGTGATTCAGCCCTCCATATGGAGCATGGATGAGCTTCATCCTGCCTACACCTGCTCTCCTTGGACATCGGCATGTTATGTAAGCCTGTGAATGGCATTTATTTTCTGTCTCCCTACTGCAAGTGGCTTTGGTATTTGAAAGTTGAATGGGGGGAAGGCAAGGGGGATAGGTCGTTCACCCCCAGAAACTTAAAAAGGCTCCGGCACCAAATTAACAATTTGCAGAATATAGAAATCCTATTCACTATAGCTGACTAGTACCTTGGTTTATAACAGGGTTAGGCAACCTTGGCACTCCAGCTGCTCTAAAACTACTTATCCCATAATGCCTCTGCCTCTGGGAGTCTTGCCTGTTGATGTCAGTCTTGCAGTGCCTCATGGACTTGTAATTCCACAACAGCTGAAGTGCTGTGGTTGCCTACCCCTGGTTTTTAATATAAACCAATACACAAATGTTACTTGCTGAGCTGACTTTTTGCAAATAGGATAACAGCACATTTGCACGTCTACTACATTTCATAACGCACTAGACAGGCTTAGTACTTGTACATATGGTCCCTAAGCTGTTTAACTTGCTGTGACTGTAATATGTGCGTAATACAATGTTACCGTGCAGAACTGACAGAGATGTGGAAGTTGAGGACTTTCAGAAATACCAAGAAAAGGTCCAAGTCTCCTTGTATGGATGTCCTGTAGAAACACCACCCATCGCTCTGACCCATAAACGTGGTAAGAACTCTTCAAAGGACAAAGGAAAGCAAAAAAAGAGAGTAAGTATAAATGTTTTCTCATTAACAAATTTCCCAAATATGTTATGGTTACATTTATGGGCATGTCACCTCTCTCAAAAAAACTAGCTTTTCCAAGACCTTGTTAGGCCATATATACAATTTTTCAGATTAAATTGTATTTCCGCCTTCACAGCTAAATTGGGATAACACCTATTTTACAAATGTTACATGTTCCCATTCACATAGCATAAGCTAAAACAATATTTTAAAGATGCTTCTTGCAGTTTAAATTGCTTTTACTTGGGTTAGGGTTTCTTAGCTTCTTAATGGTTAAAAATTCTACTTGCTTCTCTTTCTTTGTAATATTAGGAGGGGTAGTGAGGGGTGAGAGGTTTGTTCATTATCATTTGTTCAGTAGATTTAAACACTGCCTGCCCTAAAAAAAAAAAAAAGTGGTAAAGGGTAAACAGTCTGCATTTAAATGTTAATGAAGTCAATAAGAGAAACACAATCCTCAAATTCCAGCCATATGTCTTACTATAAGATCACTGGAAGGTAATTGTCTGCTGCAACAAAACATCAAAAAGGTAAAATGTTTTTTAAACAATGTTTTTCATTATGCTGTGTGAATAGGAACACATATCAAACATATAGAGGGGTTTTTTCAAATTTGAATGCAAAAGTGGAAATACAGTACGCGTGTTATAAAAAAAAAAACTGCGTCCATTGTCTACAACCAGAGTTATAGCAATCCATGCAACATCCTATACTTTTTATTGTACAGTGTTAAAATACGGTTACAGAAAAAATATTGTAGTACTCATAGTTATAACTATATCGAATGGGAAAAACCAGAGTCACACATTTACATATAACATGTTTCAGTTCATGAATGGAACAGTAAAAAACAATTTGTATTTCACACTTTCTTTTTTCTTTTCTAAGACTGAAAATATTTCAAGTGACTACACAGTTATGTATAAGTTATATTTATGGGTGTTCATTCACTAAATGCAAATAGGCTATTCAATTTGCAAGATAAATTTCCCTTAGCTTAGTGAATGAGGTGAAACTTTGGTGATTCCCTTGCAAAGTGAACAGCCTATTTGCCTTTAGTAAATCAACCCTAAAGACTGCTATTCAGAGCTGTATTTATTATAATGACACTTGGGAGCCAGTGGTTAGAGCAGCATGGTTAGTGGGGACAGCACCAAACCTCAGTATGTCCAAATCGCAATAACTTTATATTTATTGGTTTTCCCTCCCCTGGACCCCGCTGGCCTTTTGTGGTTAAATACAGAGAAGATAGCTCTTTATAGCTCAGGAAACATGAAACCATCTCTCATTTCTTAATTTTCTGGTCTGTACAGTGAAATGTAGCTCTGCATAAAAAGCAAACCACATTCGGTCCCCAGTAGCACGTTCTAGAATTACTTTTTGCTATAATATTCACATTGCTCAAGGAGTGAAGTTTGTATAAAAGGGTCATCATTCAGGTATAATTTTGTTACAGTTATTTCAACTGCGCTCTTCACTTGGAGATTAATTTATAAACAACATGCAGGGTTATTTGCCCTGTGAGCATCTGTGAACGTTCTTCCTGTGTGAATATATGCACAAAGGAACATTCTTTAGTATTTTCCTGAACAAATGTAATTACTTTTGAATGTTCTTATAGTAATATCACATTAATGCCACTAGATGGAGCTAAGAAGTATAGAAAATAAATAAATACTATTTATAAATAGTAGTAAATAAATACTATTTCCTATGCTCCTTCAGCTATCTGTGGGGAGACTTACCTTAACTTCCTGTCCAATAGCCACAACAGGAAGTGAGAAGAAATTCGCTCTAAAGAGGGGAAATCCTTGGTGGTCAGCAAGGTCATCAGTTCTGTGTGCTTATGGGAAGATCTACTCCTGTTCTGATTACAACCGAAAATTTGGGATTGTCTTTCAGTGATAATGGTCATCAGGACTAATAGTGATCGTGAATCTCCCTAATACAGACAACAATGAAAACCTGACAGATCTTCCAATCTCTCTCAACTCTATCCAAAACTAAAAACAATTTCTTCAGATGCACTTTAATGGTGCCACTAAATTAATCTGTTCTCATTTTGTTTTTTTTTCCTGTTTTTACAGCTTGGTAAAAATAAAGCAGAACCATCACACAGTGTAACTGAGGCTAAAGGCATAGAAGCAGAAGACTCACAAGTAGCCTCCCAGTGTGCTCTATCTGGAAGACCAAGATCTGTCAAGAATGCCTATCTCTATGGAGGAACTGCTAACAGCCGCCAGGAGTTTAAGCATCTTCCTAAACAATTCAATCAAAAGTAAGCTATGTCATGCTTGTCAGCAACAAAAGTGTTCAAATACCGTCTTGAGAATGTAATTAATGAAGAATG
>NW_017307495.1:516944-522795 GCF_000935625.1 Nanorana parkeri | reverse complement strand
GTTGAAATGTAAAATCATTTTCATCTCAAATGTTTTCCTTCCATGAGAGTTTTTAAAATTCCCTTTTAGTACTTCAATTTTGAGGTTTTGGATGGAGTGATCTTTCTGGGAGAAGTGATGTCCTACTGGAGTGCAATATTCATCCTCTTTGTGGTTCTTGATCGAGCTCCTGTGTAGGTTCATCCTGAGCTGCAGCTTAAGGCCAGTTTCCCCAATGTAACAACCTTTGTCACATGCTGAACACTGTATCATGTACACCACGTTAGCAGATGTGCATGAGTATGACCCCTTAATGGTGTACGCTTTGTTATTGTGACTCGCTGTATTTCTGTCACATATATGTTGGCAAAGTTTGCAGCGGGGTTTATTGCATTGTACTGTGCCATTCTGTGTAAGCGCCTGTTCTGGGGTCAGCTTACTGCGTACCAATTTTCTTCTCAGGTTCAGTGGTTGCTTGAAAGCCAGTATTGGGGGCTGAGGGAATATTTATTTATGAATGGGGTCTTCTGAGAGTAGTGGCTGTAGGTCTTTGATAATTTTGCGTATTACCTCTAGAGTAGGGTTGTAGGTAACTACAAGAGGGGTCCTGGTTGGGTTTTTCTTCTCTTTGTGCTGTAGCAGTCTTTCCCGTGGTGAAATATATACATACACATACATACATATACACACACACAGAGAATAATAATAACTAATATACATACAGATTCCATGCACAAGTCTTTTGTTGTTGTTGTTGTTTTCCCCCCCTTTCCTACACTTGGGATCAGCTATTTCTTTTGCTTGCACAACCCCTTTAAGAATGTGTTGCAGTAACCAACTCTGCCCTTGTACATCTATTCCAATGAATGTTCTTCGGTATATTATTTCAACTCCAGCAATAAGATGTTCTTTTTTTTTTCAGTGATTGTTACCAGTAGCATGCCAATAAATCTCACTAGCGTGCACAGTTAATGTGCTGCTGCATAAACACTGTGGCCATTTGACCATTAATACAAAAATAAGCTGTGCACTTCAGCCGCTCTACTAGCAGATTGTGCTTGAATGTACATACTATACAGATGGCTATTAATTTATCATTAATAGTAGAAAAGCACACAATGGACCTCGCGTATTTCAGGAGTGGGTATGGTTTTTCTTTTATTGATGATAAAAATGTGCAGCAGCATTTTGGTGAAGATGAGAAAGCGCTGCAGAGCTTTCCATAGGAATAATGAATAGTTCTGTTTACAACACCGAATGTATTGGCACACTGACCCGTCAACCATATGCCATCAGGGAGCCTATACTGAGGAAATAAGAAAATAAAAAAATGTGTGCTTTTTCCTCATTTGCTTGAAAGCAAATATATTTGCCTATGGACATCCCTATAATATCACTACATTAAAATGTTCACAGATATAAACTTCTTATAGGAGAGTACACTGGCCAGATATAAGCACACCCGGCTATTTGGTCACATCATGGGCATGCTAATAGATAAAGCTTAATGACCAATTGTTTGGCAATTGAGGAATGAGCCTATACTGCCCAGGCCAAAGCAGTAGTAGATGTATAGTGACTGCAGCCACAGACACAGTCATCATACAACTGAACCGGCCACCCCAGTTACTGGTCATCTAAATATACTTAATGTAACATTTGGGGCCAGTGTCCACAGGATTTGTTAACCTTAGACGAGCTTCTCTCTATATACAAGTCTATGGCAATGAAAAAGCATCTTCAACAAGGAAAATGAAGGTCAGAAGGATGTCAACTGCAGGCCAAACGCATCTGCCAATGAATTCTGAATGATCTTTGTTAAAAGTTTCTCAAAAGCATGCTGCATTTCCCCATAGACACAAGCCCTAAACCCAATGGCACTGGTACCTACAATAAGATAGTGGCAGGGTGGCTGTTTTTATGAATCCTCTGCCAGTGTTACAACATAGATTTACATAACATTAGAGCAACTTTAGACGGTGGATTACCCTTTATGTACAGGATCTCCAAAACGGCTATTTATGTATTGCAAATCCTGGACATAAACATATATATTCATAAGGGTACCCTAATATGTTTAAACAGAAACTTTATTGGTTTTGAGTCAAATATGTTAATTTTATGCATTTCTTAAAAACTGATTTGATTAAAACTGATTCTGTCACGTTTTCACCAGCATTAGACTCTATAGTGTGGCATGGGCCTTACAGTTATTTTGGTTTGCTTTAAAAAGTAAAACATATCCCTGGACCCGTCAGATGTCCACCAAGGAGTACAAGCATCCCGATTGGTAATTGGTTCCCTACAGAAAAATAAGTAACTGAGGACAAACAGAGTTTTGTATGTGAACAACTAACTCATTGGATTGAGGTGTTCCAATCACCTCCATGGCCACATGTGTATAACATCAAGCACCCAGGGATGCAGACTGCTTCTACAACCATTCGAGAAAGAATGGGCCACTCTCAGGAGCTCAGTGAATTCAAGCGTGGCACCGTGATAGGTTGCCACCTGTGCAATAAGTCCATCCGTGAAATTTCCTTGCTACTAAATATTCGGCGGTCACCTGTTAGTGGTATTGTAACAAATTGGAAGCAACTAGGAACAACAGCAACTCAGCCATGAAGTGGTAGGCCACAATAAATGACAGAGCGGGGTCAGCGCATGTCTGCAGTGTCAGAAATCGACAACTGTCTGCAGAGTCAATAGCTACAGACAGCCTTCCCAGAAGAGTTGAAGCTGTTATAGCTGCAATGGGTGGGCCAACTCAATATTGAACCCTACAGACTAAGACTGCGATGCCATTAAAGTTCATGTGCGTTGAAAGGCAGGCGTCCCAATACTTTTGGCAATACAGTATATATATAAGCATCAAAGAAACATAGAACAATGATGGCACAAAAAGACCAAGTGGTCCATGGAGTCTGACACTATTTTATTTTGGCTTGTCTTTGTGTTGTATATGGTTTTTAATTTTACTACTACAAATATTAAGCTCACTGGCATGTAGTTGCCAGCTTTTTTACTACCCTTGTGTGGATTGGCACAATATTAGCTGTCTGCCAGTCATGGGGAACTTGATAGAAGAGATTGATGAAAAAAGATGAGTTAATGGTCCAACAACTCGCAACTATCAGGCCATGCTGAAGTGCAGTAATGAGATTTTCACATTGTCGGAAGTTACCCTTTCCTCTCAAACATATTTGTTGAAAAATATATTTGTGACCCATCACCAACTTTTCTGTTTTCTACAAAGAAAAAAGGATTGAAGCTTAAAGTGCATGTGTGTCACATCCTACCATGGGCATAACAAGCAAGCCGGTTTAGAACGGTCATTTGAGGAGAAGCAGAAATCGAACTGCTTGCTGTTCCAGGTTAGGCATCTTCCTGTATAGTGGAATCTAAACGTAATGCAGGTTAACTGAAAAGAGTCATTTCTACGGTTGTCTTTTATCATTAAGTAGGCTGCACACTAGTATTCATTTTGCTCTGCTGCTGATGCCCTCTGGTGGTAAAAAGTAGTAGAGACAATGCAGCTGTAACAAATGTACTCTTTGAGATTATTGCTACTGTGATTTATAGCTATTAGATGGTAATAATAATAGTAATAATTATTATTATAATAATAATAACAATTATTAAAAATATGATAATAATAAAAATAATATCTGTTTATTTTCTATGCTGAATATTTTCTGCCTCGCTGTACATACCATCTCTGTCAATATTGATAACGTATTCATAGCCAGAAAGTATTTTTTCAGTTTTAGATGTTTATGTCCAGTTAAGGAGATTCCTATTACTTCCTATCCCAAAGACAAAACTAGAAGTCAAAAGAAATCTCTACAAAGTGAGAGAAAATCCCTTACGAAACAGTTGTCCTCATTGGAAAATTTCCCCTTACCTTCTTTTCTGACGACACCTAACATTTTGGATTACCCTTTACATTTATTCTTGGTGACAATGATCACTTGGACAACCAGAGATATTTAACTTTGCAAAATCACCCCAGACAGCAATAAAAACATAGGCTCTTGTATATCCACACTCTAAAACAAATAAAAAGTGCGTCTGTACATTCACTATTAGCTTTCACATTTGACTAGCAGGTGCCAACAGGAAGCTACAAAGGTAATTCTGTTAAAAGTACTGACGTATACATGTTTCTAGCAAAGAACGTTTTATACTGGAGTGTGTCTGAATTGGATATTCTGGATCGGATATCCTGTACCGTGTTGTACACTTTATAGGGATGTCTATGTCCCATGCATGCAATTGAAGTCACTCAAGATTGCTAAGAGACCAAAAGTAGAACTTTATTCACTCATGCAGTCACTGCATACTTCTTACACTATCCATCTTTTGCGAAGCATAAGCACAATAATCATAGTAGATGAGGCAGATTCACAACCAAGGAGTGACTGCCGTGAACCACATGGAATAACTGCTGCAGCAGGGAAGATATAGATACATCAATCATTTACACAATATATTTAATGACTCTCTCCATACTTTTTTTTTCAAGCTCAGAAGCATTCCAGAGAGGTCTACTATGTGGAAAAAAATATCTAACACATTTATTCCTTTATTTGCATTTTAATTTGAATGCACTATTGATGCTTCCCTCAGATTTATAAACAGTAACAGGATTGGATAACAATAGGCATTGATAATCGACAACCCCAAAAGGTAAAATCAATCAGTGATACTCCGCCACTCTGCAAAAGTTTGCAATCTAGTTGGCTTTTCTTTAACCACCTCAGGGCCGGCCGTTGTAAAAAAAACAGCCGGCCGAGAGGTCTCTAGATCGGAGCGGGCGTCTTTAGACCTCAGCCACGCCCACCTGCGCGCGCCGCTGGGCGTGCGCGAGCGGGAAACACCGGCAATTTAAAAACAGGTACTGAGTGATAATGTTAGAGCCATCAATCACTGATAACACTAAACTGATGAGCGGCAAAAGCTTTTAAAGCGTCGCCTATGGTCGATTTTGGGTATTGTAGTTTTTTGCGTTTTTGCGGGTGCGTGCAATTTTTAAGCTTGACATGTTTGGTGTCTATTTGCCCAACGTGACCCCGTCTTTTATGTTTTATCAAAAAATTGGGTAATAATAATTGTTTTCTAACATAATGTAAAAAACACTTTTTCCCAAAAAAATTTCAGTAAATTTTCTGAAATATAGTAAAAAATAAAACCCCCAGTGGTGATTAAATACCACCAAAAGAAAGCTCCATCTGTCCCCAAAAAATGGTATAAAATGCATTTCAGTACAGCGTTGCATGACAGAATAAATGTCAAAGTACCGCAGCGCTGAATACTGAAAAATGGCCTGGCCAGGAAGGGGTCTAAACACCTGGTCTTCAAGTGGTTAAAGTGTATTTCCACTTTTACAACCAATTTGGGATAACGCCTATGTTATATTTGTTATATGTTCCCATTCACATAGCATAAGCTAAAAAAAAAAATTGAAAAAAATGTTTCTTTCAGTTTAAATTGCTTTTACTTGGGTTAGGGGATCTTGGCTTCTCAAGGGTTTCATTTTTACTGGCTTCTTCTTCTTTGCAATGTTAGGAGGGACTGTGAAGGGATAAAGGTTTACAATCCTGGCTTCTGCATTCAACTGTTAATGAAGTTAATGAGAGAAATACAATCCTCAATTTCCAGTCCTAATTGTTTCTATAAGGACAGATCTTTGTTAAAGGAGAACTATGAGGTGAGTGCTTTTTACTCACCTCATAGTCCTAGCCTACCTCTGACCATGAGACTGTCACAGGTCGGCTCAGTAGATCGGGAGGTGAGCGAACACATACCGGCGTTCGCTCACCTCTCGATCCTGTCACGGCTCTCTGCCGTGACAGGGGAGGGGCTGGATTTC
>NW_017307495.1:472031-516674 GCF_000935625.1 Nanorana parkeri | reverse complement strand
TATATATTTTGTTATTTTTCGGTATGTTGTGTGAACAGGAACACAAACATATAGAGGGGTTTTCTCAAATTTGACTGCAGAACTTGAAATACACTAGATTTTATATGATCACACACCGTCAGATACAGGTTACGCTTTATATTTCTCTAGCCAATGTTTCCAATAGGCTCAAAGAGTAGGTGCATCCAGGATTATGAACTACATTTTTCAAAAGCTGTCATTTGTGCAATAAAGCCATGAGCAGCTATATAGAAATTAGCTAGAAGGACTGCCAACTGCACAAAATAAAGGTCAGAGTAAAACTGAAGCCAATTGTGTGGTGTCCTACCCACATATACCCAAATATCTCACCCAACCGAATGTCTGGTACTCACATTGCACATCAATGTACTGCCGAGTCTCCAGATCCTTCACAGCTGGATGGTCAACCATACACACGAAAGGAACTTCGTCATCTTCGCGGAGAACGGTGACGGATATCTGGCTGCGCACTCTGAACATCTTGTTGTCCACGGCCTCCACTTCTGTCTTACTACCTGTGAACATCCCATGTAGGTCATTAGGTTAAAATAATGCCGCATTACAGAGTTCGACTTTCATCACTTCGCTTTCCCCAAGTAACACTGCTGCTTTTTGATCTCTTATTGCTGGCATATGTACTAAGTGCACTTTGCAGAGTAATTTTCCCAGTCTTGTCAAATGCATGTCCTAGTTTTTTGTTTGCCTCCACAACTGTAAGCAATGTCAAAATGACCTGGTTGTGAGCTTCACCATCTAATAGGTAATTTTGAATTGCTTTTTTTTTTTCTGCATAGAAACATCATGCTGCTGAGCAATGACTCACTCTATTTCCTTAACAAGCAACTAGCCATCTTTTTGTTTCATGTTCTACACTGACACGCTAAGGTCTGTGCCGTTTATGCTTCTCAGTGATGAATCACCTGGAGCTTGCAGCATTATAATAAATCCTGTCAAACTTAACCTTTGACATATGTGCATAATTCTTTATTGCCATACCACTGCAGCACACTGCTCGGTGCATATGGAAAATCTGTTAAATCCCAGAGCAAGCATAATAGACACCAAGATGTAAGATTCTATTAGACACCAGTATATATTAAATTCCAGCAGCCTAGTGAATTATGAATAAAAACAAATACCTACTGTATGAGCAGACAGGCACCAAACCTGCCTAAATCACAAAGGACTGATCGTGATAATGCAATCACTTAGGCCGCTTCCACCTTTGTGGGGGTAGTTAAAAAAAAAAAACATATGCCAACAATGTACACTATGTACATGAAGCAGGCATATGCAGTTGCTGTATATGAACACAAAAACTTTTTCGCTTTTCTCTTCATATCCTTATAAAAATGGCCGCCTCTGTGCTCTGTGTAAATTACAATTAAAGGAGAACTATGAGGTGAGTGAAAATCACTCATCCTCATAGTTGGAGCCGGCGTGTGACAATGAAACTGTTGCATGTCGGCTCAATAGATCGGGAAGTGAGCGAACGCATACCGTCGCTCTCTCACTTCTCGGTCATCTCACTTCTCGGTCATCTCCCTGCAGAGAACAGTGACTGTAAGTCATGGCTCCCTGCAGGGATTACCCCCTTCCCCGCTCCGATCCTACAGCACTGACTGGAGGAGCAGACGATGGAGGGGGCGGGCACAGCTGGCTCTGCCTCTAGATAGGCAGAGCCCGCTGTCACTCACGCAGCTTGGTGGATCTCGACAGTAATATCGGGATCCGTCCCGGCTGTGGCGGTCTCAGTATACTGTGAGCTGTAACTCACAATATACTGAGCTTAGGGACACAGGAGGATGCTATTATATGTCCTCCCGCGACCCTTAAGAGAACTATGGGGAAAAACACTTACCCCATAGTTCTCTTTTAAGCTCTCTCTGAACTCTCCACCAATTATTAGTATTCATAGTGGCACCCCAACAACCCCTCCCCCCAGACAGTGTATTGTATGCAAAGACAGAGCTGGTGTTCAGTGATCGTGTTATACAGAATCACAGGGAGGCGGGCAATCCGACCCCGGTGACACACTGAATTTCCTGGAGACAATTTGAAATATCTAGGATTCAGGATTGATAACATGTTAAGTAAAAAAATGAAGAAAGCATGTAATGCGAGTCATGAAAATGTGCACAAATACAGTATATACCATCACTGCACCTCTACTTTGCCACAATAAATGCTAATCACTTATAAAGGTGGAAATGGACTTTAAAGTCATATAAAGCTGAATTCCAGGCAAACAAGCAAGTGCGCAAAAGAACACATATAAGGAGCTTTTTAACCTGCCAAATGATTTGCAATTCTGTCCATCCATTTCTGAAATGAATACAGTTCTGCCACACAGCACAATCCTTTCGGACAGTGGGGGACACTAGATCTTTTTTTTTCTTTATTGCAGTACAGTAGTACTTAAGGTGTAACTGAACACTTAAGGAGAAGAACATTGGTGAGCTCATCTCTGTCACGCTGCTTTCTCCTATTATCTGAATGCTTCCTTGTTAGCACATGAACTGATTGGTACCCTGTGCTGCTTCTCACTTTTGCAGTGTGAGCTCTGCTGTATATGGGCTACAAGTGGCTGACATCAAGTCAGATTCAGGTACTTGCACTGCTTGCATTTCAAAAGAAAAAACAAACAAACAAATATTTAATGATGAATTAATGAATACAAAGCTGCATTCAATTGTGTATTTTATATCTGCCTGGAATTCAGCTTTAACAGTGGAATAGCTGTTTCTGAATAAATTAATGGTATACCTGGAGTACTTTATTTTTCTCTGTGTTGCAAGTGACATAATATCATCATGCATTATGTATTACACCAACTAACCAAAGATAAATGCAGTCTGACGAAAAAAGGAAATACGATTGGTTGACATAGGTACTAAATATCATATGAAATATTATGGCGTTCTGGTTAAGTTGAAGTTACCTTGCAAGGACAGAGGCTTAGAAGGGTAGACAGTACAAAATTAGTAGCCAATTGATAAAAACTCCAGGAATTCAGGGCTAAGTATGGCTACTAGATTCGGAGTGATTACAGATTAAGCCTTTAAGTTGAAATGCTTTCCAGTAAATGGAAAATTGGCACTATATTCTATTCTCTGGAAACAGACTAAAAGCTTCTTCACTCCACGACATGCACTATAATTTGCATTACTGCAATACACGGTAACATACCATAGATGTGCATTGCCATTCAAAGTTAACTGCACTCAAATGCACATTCATATACTGTATGCATATGCTTGCACTGTGCTCACAGCATTGGGCAATGCACCTCTAGGCACAAAAAAACATGTCATTGCATCGCACTGCATTATGGTGTGAATGAGCCCTTAAAGTCTATATCAAGGGGAAAAAACTCCCCGTGCAGTCAGGCTACCCACAAACTGCTAGGGTTAACTCCTCATTAATGTCTAGGATACCTGGGACTACTACTTACCTAATCCCCGCTTCTCCGCCAGCCAGCATTCACCTCGTCCCTCCAACACTTCCGGCTTGTGAACTGTTCCTTGGAGTCCCTGCATATAATGTAGGCTGTGGGACTTGCATTGTACATGACAATGTCAGCGGGTCTCTGACGGCCAGGGTGTAGGGGGGGAAGAGCCTGTAGGTACCGGTCTTGGAGCCAGCAGGAGCGGGGATTAGGTAAGTAAAAGTCCTTTACATAGGTTCCCTAGACTTTAAACGTGCATTTACCTTTGCTGTGTTGGGCAAAAACATAACTTTAAGAGGGTTCAATAAAAAGATTGTTGCAATGCAATATTTTTCGAAATCGCCTGCAACAAATAGGGAGTCCAAGTTCATGAGTGTTCATTGAAAGGATCTGTCAAAAATTCAAATTTGACCAAATTAACGTCTGAATTGTCAAACTATCATTTTCAACTGTATTATCATTGGCGCACGGCAATTACTTATTGATAGGCGTATGGGTACTAGAACTTCAGTTCACCTTACCTTCTATCTCTTGATTTCCTTTGAACCAGCGTATTACTGCAGCTGGTTTGCTGGCCATAGCTGTACAGTTCATCTCTACTTCTTCACCTTCCATATACGTGTCCTTCTGCACATCAATGACCAGGTTGTTTGGTGGAACTGAAACAATAACAAAGATGGGGTGGAAGGACATAGCGAGAGATGGGTAAATAATCTGGTAATCTGTGTTTATTACAGCAATTGGAACCAAAGATACAGGATACAAAATTAGAGATTTACAGCAGTTAAGCTAATAACATGCAACGGAGCACACCGGGGCTTATTTATAAAACACTAAAGGCGGCGTGAAATAGAACTGTTGCCCATGGCAACCTATCAGCCTCTATCTTATTTTCTAACCTGCAGGGTAAGAATGTCAGCTGCAATCATGTTACATCTTACAGCTTATCAGATCAGTTTTTCTTCACTCTGGTTTTAATAAACAAGCCCTGGCACGCGTGACCGGATTAAAAACCTTCAATGATCACGGCACATTTTGGCCTTTGTGGACAGCTGACTTCGAACAACGGTTTTAGACAAATGAGATAAAAGGCTAAAAGAGGTTAACACAAATATCACTAAAGACCAGGACAGATTGTCTGCGACACAACAGATGTAGATGACATATTCATTAACTGAGAGGGTCAGCAGAATGCAGCAGCATCGGTTGTTTTTAGACATTATGACGGGATAAATGAGACAGAAAATGCTTGCATAGGGGAAAATAGAAGAGAGGAAGGTGAAATTAGGGGCATGGATATACAAGAACAATGGTGATCAAGAAGAGATGGTAGGGAAAAGAGGTGACATAAAGATAAGAGTTGGAGGTATGCTACTGCTTACTAAGAACTGTAATAGTGGTGTACGCCTCCTGTGGGGGGTCAGTGTAGAGCTGGCAGAAGTATCTCCCCTCATCATGGATAGACACGTTCGTGAGCGACACCCTCAGCTCGTTACTGGAGAAGTTCACCAGCTGGAACCGTGCGTCTTTCAGAGCTGTGGAATTCAAGAATATTAGTACTTTCCAGTAAATAATAAAGCAAAGCCACATGCATCACCATCTGTTGTCAGCCTTGGAAGATGTGCACATTACTCAGTATTAAAAGAAAAACACTTAAAGCCATTAAGTCGGGGGATTATAGAGTTAAAAGAAAACTATTAAAAAATCAATAAGACAAACGGGGCATTAACTCCTTACAATACACTTGGTATGAGACTTCCCGGAATAACTTATCATAATGCAGACATGGATCTATAGCTGCCGAACCACAACTACCAGCATTGGTTGTCAAGCTGCCTGCAAAGACGAAGAGTGGTCCTAATTTATATTAACTGAAGAAAAGGCAGAGCTGCTGCTTAAACAAAATGCTGGATTACAGCAAAATAAAAAAATCATAAAAAATACTTGCCTTACTCCCAGTGATCTCACCTAGGTGAGGGTAACATCATTAAGTCTTCTGTGGGATCATCAAAAAGCAGAGGATCCCACACTGCACAGTGCTGAAGTGTGTTCTCATGAGAATTGGGATCCTGAGTTTTTCCTAGATCCATTGTGAGGCCCAGGAGCATCAGTTTTAGGAAAAAGGCCAGAATTGAGGAGTAAGGTATTTTTCATACTTTTCTTTCAATGGGGTTTCACTCTTTTAATTGCTGCAATCCAGCACTTTGTAAACGCCGGGGCACTGCCACATAGGCGGACCTTGAATTTTAGTGCAAACACCTTACAAGGCTGTACAAGGATCCATACTCATACTTCCTCAAGACAAATTTACTTTACACCAAGGCTATCCAGCCATACTTCTTCTGCTGTGGGGGCTTCTTTTTTCAAAATTCTATTGCATGGTGATTACTTTTTGCACTTTGGGACATTGGCTTCTACAGTGCTTATGGCACATTGCATGCCTGCCTAATGCACACTCATAAAAGGCCCACCCCTAAACAGGTTTCAAAGCACACTCCCTATAGATCATTGGTTCTCAACCTTTGGGTCGGGACTCCTCGGGGGTCGAATTACGATTTTCCAGGGGTCGCCTAGTGGCTCTAGGCTGCCGGGAGAGAAACACTTTCTCCCGGGAAAAAAAAACCCCACCATAGGAATGCATAGCTAGATTCTTATTGGCTATTTCACTTTGCAAAAGCCAATAACAAACTAGCTATTGCACCAGCCCTCTGATGCTGCCAATCAGCAGAGGGGGACCTGAAGTTCTCCATCAGGTCCCCTTCTAGTGATTGACAGCAGCAGAGAGCGAGTGCAATATGTATGTATTGAAGCAAAAAAATATGTAAAAACACACTTCTAGCTATGCATTCCATTTTCCCGGTCCGCAGCTGCAGAGATTGGGAAATGTCTCAGTGCCTGTGATTGGCGCTGTCAGCTTCCTGGTGGGCTCGGCACGTGGAGCTGCGAACACGCCCGAGCCCATCCCTATCAGTGACAGTACTATACGTTATATAGCCACACACTTTAAATCCAATTCTTCTAGTTCCAGCTGCAGAGGCCGGTCCTGTCTTTGCCTATAGCAGTGGTTCTCAACCTGTGGGTCGTTGTGCATGGTGAGAGTCCTCCTCAGCTCTCTCCTAGCGCAGCAGTGTCAGTTCTCCCGCCACGCCACCAGATGTCGCTGCAGCAGCCGTGTCATCCCTAAATTTTACCTTTGGGGGTCACCACAACTTGGCAAATGTTACCAAGGGGTCCCGGCCCTAGAAAGGTTGAGAACCACTGCTATAGATCATATAATGAACTGCTAATGAAGTTCATCCAATACTTTTAGTGTGCAAAGTACTTTCCAGATGCTTTTTCACATGCAAAACCATTGTTATCAATTTAATTTACATGGGCATAACAATGCAGCAAATGTAATGAATCATGAGCAAAATAAGAAGTGTTCTCTTGAGAAAGGTTTTCTCACACAATACACGCCTTAATAAACATTAGTGCATCAAGCCCATTATCATTAATTATCCCTATAAACATGCTGATGTCTGCTGATCCCCTACAGTCATTTAACGTTTTGTTCAACCTGAGGCGATACATTTCTACCATACAGTTTACAAAGGACAGGTAATTCACTGTATGTTTCAAGATATCTTACAAATTTCTAGGCAATAAACACTCCTTGGGAACTGAGAACACCGGAAGGTTGTTTTCTTGAGGTGATTAATGTCGAGAGATTAAATCGCAGTTAATCGCACTTTTCTTATGCGATTAATCTCACGAGATTTAATCTCCCAAAATCGTTTTTTACTAGTCTAAGCTAATAATACCGCATGAATCAGTTATAATTTAGGGAGGGCAGAGGAAGCTGGATAATGAGTTGAACAATCTATCACTAAGTAACACTTTCACAAATCATCTAAGCTTCAAGGCTTACGAAAGTAACAATGTTTCTCCAAGAAGCTAAAGCAACAGCAGATGTCCTTCTGAGCAAAAATACAACCAGCCGTCCTTTACACATTGTCCTTTACTGCTAGATGAAATGGGCCTTCTAGTCAATGCTTTGTTTTACAAATATTCACTTTGTAATTTAATTTCATATGTTTGAAAGAAGCCAGTTTTTTTTCCTTTTTTCTTCCAAAAGTGTCACATTCTGTCATGGAAGACTCTCAAGGGCAAAGCGATGAAAGCCTTGGACCACAATGCCTGCAAGGCCCTGACAAGCACATACTTATTTGTCACCACTTATTGACCAGTGGTGTGAAGGCGTGAGGGAAAATATCTGAGGCTGATGCATTGTACATGTACACAGAGGATGCAGCCAGAAATATATATTTTCAAATAATAGAGTACTATGGGTCTATTCAAAGCTGGCATTACACATTCACTTAAACAATGTGTTATACATTTACTGATACAAAAGCCTTCTACAACTTTTTTTTCCCCAAGTATCAGACATTGGAACATTATGAACATTTGACCGCAGAATCTTGAAAAACACAGTGCAAATTATTTCAGTTTAATATCTAATTTTTGCCGTTGGCCTCACATTTTGTTCAGCCTATTCCTCTTTTTTACTATGGCGGCAATGGGCGGTTTTACATACTGCAGACATCTCCCTGCATTTTGATCCCAGCACCCCTTTCTACTGTATCATACGGTGAGCCCAAAAGTTGAATTCAACTAGGTGTCATTCAGCCTGGCAGAGGACCAGCGGACGCCAGCAGAGTAGAATTTCTGTGGCAACACAAAAGAAAGGACAAGTATCACAGCCAGAGTTGTATTTTTAAATAAGACTGGGCATTTGTAATGTAAAACTTGATATCTGACTTAACTTTGTCAGACTGTGCAGCTAAAAAAGGCCCCTCTATGAATTAGGGATAAAATGTATACTAAATGGGGGTTGTGACCTAAACCTGAACACTGCTGGCCTGGGGCTAGTAAAAGTGGGAGGCATTTTCTTTTTATGATGCCCAAACCGTGCTCCATTGTTGGCAATATTAAAGTGGATTTCAGCAAGCACCTCCTACACTCCCTGCCTGACTGGCACTAAGAAGCTAAGCATGATTGTTTTTCCATTTCCTTTTGACCATTTAGACTGGAGACCAATTGGACTGTTCTCTATATGACCACAATTGCATATTATGAACCGTAAGAGAGTTCAAGATGTAGCAAAGTTTACTCTTCTTCTGCAACAATTTATCTATCTGGTTAGTTTAAGTTAATCCCCATTCACACTATGACAATGCACAAATGCGCATCGCTCTGATGTGTTTTTGACCCGTACCATGAATACATGTCAGAGCGCGCAGGTTTTCCATCGCTTGCCGCACATTGCCATGCAATGGTGTTAATGGGGCCTGAGGTAGTAGCTATACATGTGTCAAAAACTGTCCTTGTACAGGGATGTATGCTCCAAGGCTCTTATTTGTATCCTTCCTTTATTACATGGTAAGTCACTGACTTGGAACATGCCCGTAAACAGCAGGTCTCAACTTGAAAAGTCAGGGACTCAGCCTGTAGTAGTAAAGCAAAGATACATATAACAGTACTGGGTCATGTCCCTTCAATAACAAGTCAGCAATGGAAGCTCCCATATGTATGTCTCTCTAGATTCACAAGTACAGAGAGAAGCAAATCTGATTTTTCTGGCAGGCACTCCCAGCTTGCTTGTTTTGGGTATGTGCCTCAAATTATCAAAGCCAGCACAGCCAAGTGGCAAGCATTTGCAAAAAGAGTCCAGTAACACCTTACAACCATCGCATGACTTTCGTTGTGCGATGGTTGTAAGGTGATTAAAATTTCATATGACCTACACATCATGGACAGGCAGATCATACTTGCGATCGTCGCAAGTCAGGGAGGGCTTGCAGATGATTGCAATGGTGAGCAGGCAGCGTGCGCTTGCGCACCTTGGGTCGTGCGGCTTTTGTCTTGCGATCGCGCTACGGACCCGACGAAAAGCGTACCATTTTTGGCGAGTTTTCTAGCGTGCTCGTTATATGAAAATCGCATGACCTACAGTAAATGCGGTTGCACGCTGCCCATCAAACTTACGATTATTGCACGATCACAGGATCACCCGCTATTATGGTACGATAATCATCAGGTGTATGGGCAGCTTGAGTCCACTTAGAGGACACCGTAGAGCAGTGGCGCCCACAATTTTTCGTCTGGAAACCTATTTTTGAAATGACGAGCTCAACGAGATATACCAATGGAAAAACACCTGCATTCAGTGGCGGGAGGGGGCGTGGCGATGCATTGAAGTCAATGGCACCACAGGCAGGCCTGTGCGAGCATTATTTTTGCATATCGCACTGGACCGGAATGCAGGCACTAATGTTACGGGTGCGGGTGCGGGTTACGGGTGCGGGTGATCACACTGTGGGCGGGGGGCATGCCTGCGGTACCATTGACTTCAATACAACCTCACACCCCTTCCAGCCCCTGAACGCAGGGGGTTGGCCGGCTTACATTCCAGTGCGTCATAGAGGCCCCGGCATCTTATCCTGCCGTGGTGATCGTGTAGCCGACGTTGCACATGGGGAGAGGTGTCCTGCCCCTTTTCATCTGAGGCGTCTAACACATTTCGCCGGCAGACGCACGAGCACCGTGGGAGCATAGCAGCAGCCAGCTCCTTTTGCGCCACGAGGCAAGAAAAAAACCGCGCCCTGCCTACAGGATTTTTTTAAACATTTTTATTTTATTTTGATTATTTTAGTATTTTTTTTTACTGTTGGGGGGGCTTCGGGGAAATATAAGGGGTCTAAACAGCCTCCTGATATTTCCCTTTTAAAATAGAAAAATAAATTGAGGGCACAAAGTCCTCAATCCCCTTTTCTGCAGCCTCTGTTCTAAATGAATGGAAAGCACAGAGGCTTCCCATTCATTGAGAAAATATTTTACCATCAAGCAGTTTCTGAATGGGGAGGAGCCTCTGTCCTGGGTGCTTCTCCCCATTGAGAAACTAATGAATGAACAGGAAGTGATGTAAATCACATCCTGTTCATTTATAACTGGGGACACATAGTACTTCCGGTATGTGTCCCCAGTTATTTACAAACACTGGAGTGATCAGCTGATCGCTCCAGTGTTTGTCCTGCACAGAGGACCGGTACATATCACTGATATGTACCGATCCTCTGCCACTCGGCCACACACACTGGGGCTCAGCTTCTCCCATGGATACCCCCTGCTCTCCCGGGTAGATGCAGCGGGGATCAGACATGAAGCACTTCAGCCGAGGGGAGGGGCGGAGCCGCTTTCACAGAACTAAGGCAGAGCAGTGAGGGGAGAGAGAAGCTCCGGCTGTCAGATCCAGACCGAGCGTCTCTCTCTCCTCACCACTTGGCATTAGTTCTGTGACAGCGGCTTCTTCCTCCCCCGCCGCCGGTTCCTTCACTTCTTCTCGGATGGGGTGCCCATAAGGTCGATCATCGCGTAGCGATCACTGGTAGTTTGCGATGTCCTCTCCTCCCGCCAGAGGGGCTTCTCTGGATCCCCACTGCTATTAACCATCTGTATGCAGCGGGGATCCAGAGAAGCCCCTCTGGCGGGAGGAGAGGACATCGCGAACTACCAGTGATCGCTACGCGTTCGACTGGTAGATCAAGATCGACCTTATGGGCACCCCTGCCGTAGAGGATCGAAGTGAAGTCTTATAGTCTGTCTGGAACAATAGAGTTAATCCAAGATGGTAGAGATACTCGGTGTACAGCTATGTCTTTTAGGATTACTGTAATCAGTCACCAGCTTGCCTAGTACCAAGACTGTGCCCCAGCAGTGGTATGCTGAGGATGAGTAGTTTCTCCATATTATATCTTTAGCAAGGTAATATGTATGCATCCTCATATTAATGTGAGATTACAACATCCACACTTGGCAAAAATATATTAAAAAGAGGCAACCGAAAATCCTTTTATAGATATTGCAAATGTTTGCTATTTTGGGCAGGATAGCATAATTTTACCAACAATGTTATAAATGTAAATGGCAAACTCCTTAATCTGATAATAGTTTACTTAATATGCCTAGACTTTGGAAAAGGAAAAAATAAAACATTGCTCATACATCTTTATCTTGGAAGGCAGGGTGGTTTTGCTGCACGACACAGCATTAAATAATGATATAGGTGCACTAAAGTGGGTACTTAGAAAGCAAATTATTCTGATGAAAAACTATGCAGACAAGGATTTTGAAGCCATGTCACACTGATCCTTTCTAATTCAGGGGACAAGAGCATATTAAAGGATATTTCCATATTTCTATTACTCTATATTTATTAGCGAATGCATGTTCTGCAATCTTTCAGATTCTAATTTCAGAGCATTATCTGTACCATCTTACAAGCACAACTGCTTTTCACCCAACGCAAAATGTATCTTTTCTTTGAGCGCTTTGTAGTATTTAATGCGGACACAATAAATGGTCGGTCCACCCAGATCTGTCATTTTAGTTTCTGTATTTGCTAGCTATTGAATTACCCATTGGCTTCCTAAAGCTCTTGGTGCTACATGAAAAAAACCCTGCACCTGAATTCCTAAACTAGCCCTTTCGCTGGTCTCACAAGTTCATTTCTCTTTCTTTAGAAACACTAAAACAGGGGTAATGAGAAATCCTGGTCAAGGAGGGCACAGCCACCAACTCCAGTGAGACTTCCCACCACCGAAAAACAAAATAAGCCACTATTAGATATAAATTACTAACACCTACCAAACAACAGAATGGCCATCACTTTCTCTCTAGACAAACATGGGATTTTGCCATAGAAATTGACAAACCTTATCTAATGAATGCCAATGAATTCCACTGTCGTATTTATCTTGTGCAGCTGGACTGACCTGCTAGATAAATCCTTACTAGTATCACTATCCCCATTTTATAAATGGTCTTGAGTCTGATAAATATTGGCCAAACATGTTGACTGGCTTATAAGACATGTAAACACCAATAATGACCTTCTATTGGTTTGCTTTGGTCTTAAATATATTGTACCATTGAAAAAGTTTGTTATATCGGTTTGATAAGTGCAAAACATACCTGTTGATCCTGCCAGAAATCTTGTCAGATGATAATTTCCTGTAATCTCTGTCTGAACTTAACTGGTATCAGTTATATTGTTCTGGGGATTACAGGACCATGCACACCTTTGTTATAGACAAAAGGACAGGGGAGATTCCAGTAGTCCAGTCCGGGTTCTGTTTTTACAATACGGTGAGTAAGCAATGTCTTCCTGGGACTGGAAGTGTGTCTACATGCACTAGTTCCAAGAATCAGTAAAACATAATTGATCTGGACCTACTGTTGACAATGGTGGGCCAGCACAGCTGCATGTTGTAGCCTCCACCAGAGGCGCATGTGGCAGGGTGATAATGCAAAAGCACAAATGGCAGACAGCTGCCCTCGATAACAGGCAGTGTGAAGAAGCACATTCATAAAAGGATCACCAAGATTTAATTTTAACGAAAGCTGCCATTTTAAAAGGGCAACTACATGAAATTTTGAAATGGTTGGGTTTAGATGGGCTTTATTGGGATCTGCTAGAAGGCAAAACACCCATGTGATTAGACTATGAGAGAAAAAGACTTATGTGTTATGCTGGCTCTGTGCCAGAGAAGGTAAACCTATATACTACCCTAGAAGCCTCTTTTAGCACATGGACCACAGAATAGCCACTTCCCCAGAGCCTAAACCACACAGGGTTTTGCTTTGTGTTAGTATGAGTTGAAAGCAAACAGAGTAGATTTTCTGATTGCAGTTTACTGGCAGTATGTAGTAGATAATATAAGCCGATTGTGTTTAGTCGTTGCCTGGAGTTGCTCCTTAATAGAAAAACATCTTGATGAACATATATGAATTGACTGGCTTGGAACTTTACAGATGAATTGATATGATGAGTCAAATTTCTGGAATTGTCAAATGACTGCATGCAATAACCAGTCAAAAGCTATTACTCATTATCCTTGTGCGAGTGACAGCATGAAAGGGAACATCTTGCTAGGTGTTATGGGCAATAGGCCTATGTTTCATCAGTCTCACCGAGAGCTCCATTGCTGCACAGGAAAAGCTGAAGTCGGCTTCACAGCCAGCACATCTTCCTTTTACCAATGTGTGTCTACTGTGCATCTACATAATTCATCTGACGTCTGCTCTCAAAAGTCAGCTTTACCTGAAATCTGATCTAGTTCTGCTTTGCTTGGGCTGCAGAGGTTTAGATCAGCCTCTGGATTAGGACAGTATACAATCTTTGTAAAGGACACATGTCACACATATATGCATGATTGCACAGGCTATGTGTACATGTTGGTGTAGACCTAGCAGCAGGGGCAACTGTTTGAAAAATAAATATCCCTTTGAACTCTTGCTCTGAGATCAGTTGCATTAGACGTGTCTGTATAGGTAGGACCTATAGACAAGATCATTTACTGGTCCATATTTCTGGCCAAATAGGATGTGATCGTCTCATATCTAGGGGCATCCTGGCTGTTATTACGCTGTAACTTTTACTACATGGTTACTGATGGAATTATTGAAAGGCCCACTATTGTTAAAATATTGTATACTATTAACCATATGGGGTTAAGACCTGTAATGCGAGTATTTCACAGGCCTTTATTTATATTTGCTCCATTTTTACATGCAGACCAAGTTTACAGGGGCTTTTTAGAACAGGTTTATTCATATAGTTTCATATAGTTGGCTCTCCTGCAGTCCGACACGTCGCTCCTTCTTCCTAAGCACAGCTGAATTCAGGGGTCATGCTGGACAGCAAGCTGCTTCTTGAGTATGACAGTGCAAGACTCTCCAGGGTTTTTTTTTTTTAATGCTGCTGCAACATATAGCAGATTAAAAAAGGAGAAAAGAGGCATATGAGTTACTATATATGCAGCATGACTGTATTACACCAATACATTAAAATGGGTTTAATAGGGCTTTAAAGGCCATTTAAAATTATGCGTCCTTCCAAGACAATGGGTGACTATGCTTCTGTGTGATTCTTACTACAGAATGAATAGTGTTGCCACCCTGTCAAAAGAAGTTATTTAAAAAAAATGTATCTACTGATACAAGGAACAGGTAACGGGGGAACAAAATCTAGTGACAGACTGCAACATCTATGTATTTTTTTTTTTGCCCGTAGATCCACTTTAAGCAATCCCTATTAATTATACTGTAGCCCCATCATTACACAATCAACTACCTGACAGGATGAATACAACACTGAACACAAAGCCCAGCAACATTTTTAACATTGCTCTATTTTTAGCCATTAGCGTTCCCATTTCAGGTGGAGGAATCAATCACAGTGGTGCACAGCAAACACCAGTCCAGATTCCTGCAGATAATTATGACATCATCACCAAATATCACTACATGTGACCTTCAATGATGGAGCGGGGACTCATCATTAGAGCTTTTACCAACCATTTACAGTTTATACACAAGCCAAATGGATGCGGACAATTCTCCAGCACCGCAGAGAATACATAATTAAGTATCGCAGAGTAACAGGGCAGGAGACAAGAAAATAAGTACTGCTGAGTAAAGCACAACATTACCTGTAATAAGCAATCCTACAGAGCTAAGAAACTAATAACGCATTACTGCGATACACTGGATAATAGACTCCACAGTTATGCTGGGGACAGCATTACTGAGAATGACAAACTAGAACAGGGAATTAGAAGAGAAAAGAAAGATAAATATTACTTACAGACAATGAATATTCAGGCGACTGGGAGAATTGCGCACATCATATTAGTTTAGTTTCTAATGAGGGATTAGTATTTTCAACAATCTAAGTCGAAAACAGTTTGTTGCTGTCTTACTGCCAGGACTGTCTTGTAATACAAAATAACTCTGGTGACATTACATGTACACGCTGACAAGATGTAGCAGATGTGACAAGAATAAGTAATGAAACAACACTTCAGGGTTTATTTTCAGAATGGTGCTAAGAGCAGTGATGTGCAGTTGCCCGTAGCAACCAGATGTCAAAGTACAGCCCAGTGTGTGAAGGCCGCTTTCTGGCTGGGTGCCATGGCTTATTGCACATCACTGTTCTATGTACTATTCTCTTATGGGTTAAGGTATCACAAAAAAAATCCAACTAATGTTCAAAGTGATGATACATAGGTATCTCCAGGGGTGTTGAAATTTAAAAATAAACTACCTGTCCAAGGGCTAAAGCGGGGGCCCAATCTACTTGTCCCTCATGACAATCTACTTGTCCCAATACAAAAAAAAAGGTTTTAATCAAAACTAGGGATGCACCAATACTATTTTTTCGGGAATTGAGTACTTTGAGTATTTTGTTTTCGGTACTCACCGATACCGAATACTGATGCTGGCATGGAGCCGGCAGCAGGTAATGACATGCCCCCCAGCTTCCTGATTGCCAGGGAAGCCGGCTCCATGTTGTTTGGCCTGCTTGATTGTGATTGTACGGGAAACCGGCTTCCCAGCCAATCAGCATTGAGCTGGCTTCCCGGCCAATCAGGAAAACAGGGGGCGGGTTCATGAATTGCCGCCCGGCTTCCTGATTGCACGTCAAGCTGGCTCCATGTTCCCCTACACCACTGCCGGTCAAAGGAAATCTTCCTCTGACCGGAAGTTCTGGTATCGAGGAAAGTATTGGAGCATTTGGGCGAGTACAAGTGCTCGCCCAAATACACGGCATTAGCACCGATATGGATACTAGTACAGGTGCATCCCTAATCAAAACCGTATTTGACTGTGCTAAATTGGGCTTCTCATTGGTAGGCGTGGTCAGGTGGCAGTTCCTGACAGCATACACAGGTGATTACAGCGCCATGGTCTCATTGACCACACAGAGCAAAGAACAGACGTTCTTTGCTTTGCTCTACCTTCTCTATGGTCAGCCATTGTGCCGTGGTCCTGGGTCCCCCAGAAGAGCGGGGGACCCTGAAAACCATGTCTGGGGGTGCGGGAGCGCAGGATCACCACTGCCCAATTGATACAAGTGATCTGATCAGATCACTTGTATGAAAACAAGCGGCGGCTTCCCACTGTACATTTAGCTCTGCTTGTCCGAAGCAGGGCTAAATGTAAAAAAAAACTACTCGGCCGGCGCCCAAAACTACATGTCCTGGGCGTTGGGCGATAAGAATTCCACACAGCAGGGGGTTTCCACTTATGAGGGTGCAAGAGTGAAAAGCACTCCGATGCTACCTATGTCTAAACTAAAGAGGAACAAGCCTCCTCTTATTACATGGGATACAATTGTGTTCTGTATTGCTCCATGCTTAATATATATATATATATATATGGATGTAAATGGGTAAGTCGCAAGATGTAAAAAAAAAACCCCAAAAACTGAGTATTGCAGTATGCAATGATACATTTCTTATTGGGCTAACATAATATTTAAAAGACCAGCTTTCGAACGTTAACCTCTCTTCTTCAGGTCAAACTTTAAACTCTATCATGTTGATTAGTATTGCTTCGGACTTGAAGAAGAGAGGTTTACTCTCAAAAGCTTTTCTTTTAAATATTATGTTATTCCAATAAGAAAGGTATCATTGCATACTGCAATACTCCATTCAAAAAAAAAATATATATATAAAACAATATGCAAGCCAAGGCTAAAGGCTTTACATAAAACATCTCTTCTAATCGGAAACTAGCTGCTTTGAAAAGTTACTATGCACCACCACCAATTACAAGGTATATCTATAACCAATCCTTTTTTCTTTTCTATTGTAGAGTATGAGACAGTATAAACCCCTTTTGATGTCCTTTTTAGGTGAAATCCTCTCACCTTCTGTCTCAGAGACACACCAGAAAGTGAGAAAAAAATCTCTCCTAGGTGAGGATACATTCCCACTAAGACAGAGGTGTTTGTAAACATTGGAAGATTTCTCTCACCTACTGCTTATGTGGCAACTGTACATTTTTGATTTCACCTGTCTTCCTGTTCCGATGATAATAGTCAACAGACCAAATAGATAAGATGAAACTACCTAGACAGCATTAGGACTCTGAAAGTCAGTTTTAACACACTCACACTCTATTCAAAATTGAAATTTATAAAAAAAAAATGGATTTATATATACTTTAACCTATATGAGTTATAATTACCATTTTGTCATAGAACCTTTACTGTTCAGGTCCACTGATATCACCATAACTCTCAGTAGTTGATTGCTCACACTGAAGGCGAAGCTCCAGCATATATACAGCACCAACAGAGCGAGTAAATGAAGGAAGGACGTTCCCACAGTACATCCGATGGGAGTTCTACATACAAATATATTCATGCATACTAGAGAAACTTACGCCTGAAGTCTCGGAAGTAGATGGTCTGTCTGTTTGGATTAAGCAGCTGGATTACGGAGTCATCGTTGTTCTTGACCCGACAGCTGATCGTTGCAACTTCTCCTTCCACCACTGTCACATTTTCTGTTTCCAGGTTCTGGCGCTCTACTGGGACATATGGTAAAGAAGGGATGTGGACACAGGGAGCACATAAGACAGAAAGTGGGAGGAAAGGGTGACAAGTAGGAAAAAAACAAAAGAGAAAAATAGAAAGAATAAGTTTTGATATTGTCACAATAAAAATGCATATATTAAAAATGTACATAATTATTCCAACCTCTCTGCATAGTAGGACAACTACCCTAAACCGAGATGTCATACAATAATCTGCAGGGAGAAGTTCACCTTATCACAACATGTGTCTAAGTGTATGTATCATACAGATCAAACTTCTATTTTTTTCCACCGATCTTTAATTATTTAAGAATAAGGTCTGTTCAGTGGGTGTCTCACAAAACAGGTTCCAAGAAAACTTAACACTCACTGCTGGGCATCTTTCCAAATCTTTGCAGCAGTCTGAATGGTGAAGTGGGGAGAGGCAAGGGCCCCCTTGTTCTAGCCACCTGTTCCGGTGTGGCTGCAGCAAAACATTGCACTGTAGAAGTTTGTCAGCCCATCTCTCAAAAATTCACAAGAACGAATTTTAAGAACTCCTCTACAACTCTAAGCGAGGATATGAATGCAAAACAAGAAGATTACTGGCGTGAGTCTATGTAGGGTTCATGTAAATGGCCTTTGTTTTTCTGCCAAGTGTTTAAAGCGTACTTTAATCACAAATCTACAGATTTCCATCTACAGCGATCGCTATGGGTTGTTAGACCATAGGTTTCATGTGACCTGCTATGCATTTTTTCCCTACTGTGATCAGTTCAGGCTGTGAGCAAAGCAAGGCAAACACAGTCCCTTGCAGCATACAGATTTCAGATTCATGTGTTTGAAAAATGCTGATGTAGAAAGCAAAATACTGTTAAAAAAAACTGTCCTGCTAGCTCCTACTCCATCTGCCTTTAGGTGATCCCTGAAAAGATGAGTCTTATCCCGCCTCAGCCCAACCACTGAACTATCTCAAACAATTCATCCTCACACAGCTACCACCTCTTGTATTACTTGCCCTCCCTTTAGATTGTAAGTTCTCATGGCCCATCTAAACATCTTGTCTTGATATATATAGGACCTGCGAAGGACTCCGGTTAGTAGTAGAAAAAGGTTTTCTAGCCTTTGGGGAAGATGTGTGTGTGTGTATATATATATATATATATATACACATATATACACACACACATATACATATATATCCCTTTTAGAATAGAAAAAAAGAGATTGAGGACACAGAGTCCTCAATTTCCTTTTCTGCAGCCCCTGTTACGAATGAACAGGAAGGCTCTATACTGATTGCTCCTGCCCATTCATAACCTGTGAATATTGTATGAGTTACTATGTCCACGATCATGAATGAACAGAAAGTGATGTAGAGCAAGCATAAGCTTATTATGTCCCCAGTTATTTACAAACACTTAGCGATCAGCTAATCACTGAGTGCCTGTAAAGCCGCTCTCCATCCTGACTCGTCTGTCACAGGAGGCTAAACGGGACAGTGCGGGAGGAGAGCTCATCCTCCTGACAGCTAACTGCTTCCTGATCTCCCTCCTGACTCTCCGCCTGTCACAGGAGCCGAGTTGAGCGGGGCAGTGCCGGAGGAGAGCTCGGCCCACTCAGCCTCCTGAAACCTTCTCTCCTTCCCGCTGGGCACTGGTCTGTATCCCCACTGCCTCTGCCGACACAGGCATGTTTTGTTTTTGTTTCATTTCACATTAACAGTGGTATGAGTATGTGTTGTATGGAGGAGAAAGCAAATAAACAAAGCAGGTCTGTTTTAAGCACTGAATGTAGCATACAAATGTTATAAAGTTGGTCAAAACTGAAGCAAATACATTTCTGGGCATCTAGCATGAAAACAAAGGACTCACAACTGTGCAGGTGAACGGGAGGTTGAACTTTTTATATAAAATCAATAAACTATTGAAATATTTTAAAAAGGATTTCATACAATAGGCCCGAAGAGGCCTTCTGTCAGACCTCTTACAGGGAAATGGTTACAACAAAACATGCTTGTTTCTGGTTTAAGAAATACTGTATATTAATGGGCATAAAACTGAACATCAGGCGGATTAAAAAAAAAACACCCGCAAATGAATGCAGTTATTTATCAAACATATCTGAATTACAGCTGTTGTAAGTAGCAGAATTTGACATCATTTGACTCTTGTTATCCCCTAAATATCAACACTGAGGTAAAGCAGGAAGGCCAATGCTTGGGGGGCATTCAGATATGCTACAAACACATGTGCTGCTAAGAAAAACATGCTAACAGGAGGAGAGAGCAGTGTGATGACCTATCAGTCAGCTGCTGCTCCTTTCCTATCCAATTACAACTTGGGGGAAGGAAAGTGACCTAGCTCTATTGCTTAACTGCCGTAGAGTAAATGCAGGTCACCAACCTGTTCCTGGTGTATGGGGCTGTGCAGAACTCAGAACTTAAAGTGACATTAGACTCTTGTTTTTCTTCTTTTTTTTCTTTTAAATCAGCATTGTATATTGCAATTATTTAATGAGCTTTACAAGAAAATTAAAATTGCATGTAGCAGGGCGTTTTTTTTACCTTAATGCATAGAATGCATTAAGGTAAAAAAGGATTAGCATTTAGTACAACTTTAATAGAAATATATATCCCAGGTAAAGCAGCCCCTATATTTGCATTTTAACTGCGTATTTGGCTTTTTGTCCAGAGCTTAGTTTTACCTTAGATTAACACGTAAAGCACTGTAACCCATGGCAACCAATCGACGATAATCTGTCATCAGTCCTAACTGCACTTTACTGAAGAAAAGCGATCTGATAAGAATGGATTGCTACAGACTGTAAACATCCTCTGCGCTAATTATACAGGTCCTTATACTCTAAAGAAAATAAAAAGGAAGTGCAGTGAAATACTAGCAATCTAAATGAATTATGATGATTTACCACAGGGTAGAATCAGCTCCAGAACCATTATAAATATAACACACTTTTAATTAACTTAGCGCTGCCTAAAGATTAAGTATATTATTACAAATAAAACATATGTAATTGAGGTCATGTACATAATAATATAAAAAAATGCATAATTTCTTGCTTGACCATAATGCAGACTAGGGTTGTAAAGAACATAACGCAGCACATAAAATGCTTGGCAACCCTTGTTCTGGATCTACGCTCGTACATTATAAACCCCAATTTATTAGTTGCAGTAGTGGAAATTTTCATCCCTGACAAATACACATTCGGCGGCATATGTCATAAAATTATTCAGCCTTGAAAAAAAATCATTACGGATGTTAACCAGTCGGGAAAAAGGCGCTATTTTCACGGTGCAGGTACACGTTATACATTAGAAATACAGTACACAATTTGCATAAGAGCTGCTTCACGGTGCTACAGATGACAGGATGGATTCTATTAGTATGGATTTTCAGTCCCTGCCGTGGTGACTTGGTGCCATTTGCACAGACCTGAGGAACAGAGCACTATTCTAGTCAGGCAGAGATGGGCTTAGGTCCGCAGCAGGGCCAAGAGACGCCTGAGAATGTAATGGGCGTCACACAAAGCAGGACATGCTTCAGCAGTAATCATCCTGATTCCCAGCAGGGCAGCAGTGACTGCATCCTTATGTGTGCTATTATGAAGTGTACACATCTCTCTTCTGTTCCCATCACACATGCATGACTCCACATGGAACTAGTGACTAATGTTAGGCCAGCTGAGCTGACATGTGGCCCAGTGCAAAGCACCACCAATTAAATGGCAGCTCACTACCGATGAAAAGCAAAATTCACATACAACTGACCAAAGTAAAAATAACCATGGCTTCAGCTGAGTAGATTAAACCTGACCTTGAAACAGAAAACAAGGAAAGCTAATTTAGGACAAAAAAAAAAAAGAAGGCAAAGTTTCTCTGCGTAAGCAATTCCTGTAGACTGACATTTCCGTTACTTATATAATGCTTCCTCTTATCTTTCTTCTATCGATTCAGTGTATTCAAAGCTGTTATATACAGTAGATGGTTGGCTGTTGTGGTTGGCACCTTTGGGTCCAAGTGAGTGTCCAAAAAGTGAAATATGCCTACCTTTTAGATCTGAGAAGTTGGTGGTTTTGGACTATATATAAAATAATTGGAGTGGAATTAATTTAGGGCAAGCATCCGACAAATCTAACAGAATTGGGCATTTAAGACACACACCCTGGAATTCATAAAGCATTCAAAATCTGTCTCCAGTCCCTTCAACAAATGGCGCAACATTTGCATGTGATGGTCGGTAAGGTGTATATGAATCGTTTACAGAATTGCCAGACACAATGACACAATACTTACAGGTGCGACACAATTTATTCCAACACAAAGGAGGTCTTCTTTATCACCAATGTGGCGGCATTTTCTCAATTAATTTGCTGCACCCATAGTGCCAGAATGTGTCGCACATAAGAAACACCTACATTTGTTGCATGTAATCTAAAATAGTGGTAAACTATGCACGGATTTTATGAATTTGGTGCATGACTTTCTAATATGGTCATGATGACATAAAAATGCTGCAAAAGGCTTTTTTGAATCACCCTCATAGAGCTTTAGTAAACTAAACATTCAGGAGTGGACAAATCAATATGGAATTGAGGAGCCTGTTTGTCCAATCCAGGAGCCAGCAGGATTTTTTTTAGGAGTCAGATCCATTTACAACAACTAGAGAAAACCTTAAAAGTTGGAAGTCAGCTGTAATTAATGAGCATTGGCAACCTGGCTCTTATGATTTGTGCAGCCCTGGTTTACATTCACTTCAATGGTGTGGCTTGCTGCTCATGGAAGGTCTTGCACTATAGCTAACAAATAGGCTAACAAGACACATACAAGTTTTCCTGCCAGCTAAGCAATATTTTGCAGCGTGAGATTTTATTATTTCTGTGTGCACATGAAATCAAACTTAAGTCAAAGGTGCTGAATGACCCAGCAGGCTAGACAGTAAAAAACCATTGTATTCACACATCTTAATAATTTATCAGAACTGTCTGAAAATCAGCAAAGTGATGGCAAAGCAATGTACAATCTCCATCCTATACCCCATCCTGATGCTGCTAAGCCACAGTCAGTGTTATATTGACCATGCATTGTGTGAGTCACCTGCTGAACGCAAAGCATTAGCCTGTCAGATAACCTGCACATTACTATACATCACGCTAAAGGGGAAAACAATAGACTACACTACATCATAAATCACGTGAGCTTCAATACGAGTACACAAAATTAGCCTATACTGCATAAAGTGAACCCCCGTGTGAGAAGAACATTAGCCTAATGTTTCATACAACACAGCATCCCGAGAGAGAAGACAACATTACTAAAACATCCCATAATACCTTCTATCTCTGTCAGAAAAGGCCCACTGTGCATTAAATATGTGTTTCTACAAAGGGAACATTTATTAGCACTCAATTAGGGCTTCTATATCATGAGTTGCATAACCACTTCACACTTTCCCATGAGCCAAATGCCATCAAATTCTTGAAGAAATGAAAAGAGGGAATAGAAAATGAGTATGTTGCCAGCCGAAAGACCAACACATTCAATGACACTAAAAAAAGAAAAGCAGCGTTGAAGAAGAAAACTGACCTAGACACACCATCGGACCTATACACACCACCGAACCTTGACACACCATCAAATCTAGCCACACCATCAAACCTAGACACCACATCAAACCTAGACACCACATCAAACCTAGACACCACATCAAACCTAGACACCACATCAAACCTAGACACCACATCAAACCTAGACACACCATCAAACCTAGACACACCATCAAACCTAGACACACCATCAAACCTAGACACACCATCAAACCCAGCTCCCATACTTCTTGATAGGTTTGATGCCACCATATGGGGTTAGGCTACATTAGCAACATCTCTGTGTAGGAACACATTGGAGGGAATTAACAAAGAGAAATATGTCAATTTTGTGGTGTAAATACTGGTACATGTTTTATACACGTCACATTATCAATGTTATAAGACAAGGTCTATGTGGTGTTGCACCAGTGGAGCCAAATCACGTTAAAAGTGCTATGCAACAGTTTCTTAAAATGTCAGATCACATGTGCCAAAATAATGAAGCACTTGCATCAATGTTCTAATTTAAAAACAGTTTCAAAGTATTAGCAGAAAGGTCTAAATACTGTAGTAAGGGGCATCAGCAATGACCACCACCCGCCAACCCTCCAAATGCACTTTGAGGACAGCAAACAAATAATTATTCCAGATTGTTTCATGAACCGCTTAATTGACTTTTCACTGAACACAAAGGGGTGTACTCATAAATTATTTGTAGAGCCACTTGTCCGACAACATTCTGTGCAAGGTAATTTTTTTTAATTTCATGGTATAAACGCAGAAGTATCAGATGTTGTAGAGCCATTTGTCATGCAAAACTCTGTGAACGTTCAATCTGTGTAAATGGAGGCAAAAACAAAAATTCTTAGTATATTTTGATTTCCAGTCAAATGTAATATTAGGAAAATACTGCTTAGGTAATAAGTATTTATCTCCTATGCTCCTTCCAGTGGCCATAATTTCGTATTTTCCTAATGTTACATTTGACTTGAAAAGAACATATACTAAGAACATTTGTTTTTGCCTCCATTAGCACAGAACAAACATTCATAGAGTTTTGCAGGACAAATGGCTCTGCAACTTTTGCATTTATACCAAGAAATTTTAAAAAATACCTTGTATTGGGCACAGAGGCCAAGTACTATACTTACCTTTACGAATCACCCATACATTATCACTAATTATTATTATTATTATTATTCAGGATTTATATAGCGCCAACAGTTTGCACAGCACTTTACAATATAATACTATCAGCCTAAATCAATAAAAGTGCAGGAAACAAATGTTTTACTTCCCATGGCTACATATCAGATTCCAAGCTGAACTGATCTGACTTTAGTAAACTGAATTCTGATTGGCTGCTATGGGTGTCTGTACTTTGCACCGTTTATGAATCCTTTGTGTGAAGGTGACAGGACCATCTAAGATTCAGAATGTGTTTTGCATTATAAATGCATCAAATCAGCGCGTACATGATAGAAGTGCAGTAATGTGTGACACCACTTGTAAGAGCAATAATCTCTGCCATGTCATAGGAACGCCAGGTGTAATACACACTTCACAGGAAGGAGGAGAGAATCTGTTCTCTGTCTCATCTCAACATACAGCTGATAGTTCATGCTTATTAATTATTGATTAGATGACAAATAAAATAAGTTACAGGAGCATTGATGGAATAAAGACTGTGGTGTTATATAAATTCAGTAGTCGGGCTCAGCAATATGATGTACAAGAGGCAATCTGCAGATATGTCAGTTCATGTATCATTGTGTTAAAGATCCTGAAGGTCAAGTGAAGAGTTGCTCTCCTGAAATGTCTGGGCTGTCCTCATGTGGATCTATGAGTTACCAAGCATTTATTTGCAAACCTTTATCGATGCCAACATATGCTATCACTAAAGAGAATTATAGACTTAGAGCTCATTCACACCATTTGCGTTGATTTACATATATCAATGCAAGCTCAATTGTTTTGTAACTGCCTTCAGACCATAACACTGCATTGAGTGTTGCATAACAGTGCTGCATGTGTGCATTTTTACACAGTGCCTCATCGCATGTCTCACTGCACCATATATCACTTCCTACTCTGTAACTGTACTCAGGTCTAGCAGCCAATCACTAGGCATGAGCACAGTCACACTGCCGAGGAAACAATATCTAATATACCCTTAGTGTTTGGCTCAACCAGCATTAGGGATTTTAGTGCTTGCTAAATCCCTAATGCTGAAACCCTGATACTTACCTTGCTAGGGAACCACCATCAGGGTTTCAGGGGCTGCACACAGTGTTAATTTTGACAGCAAATTTTGATTTAGTTTTAGTCATCTTAATTGTTTTAGTCGACTAAATAGCATAAGATTTTAGTTGACTAAATCTACAGTAGATTTACCAATATCTAGTGGGTTTAGTTAAAGAGTTATTTAAAAATTTCTCTAGAATTTCCAATCTCATTATATACTCCTGGAGTAAACATCTGTTAACCTGCTATTACTTATGGTATTAAGGTTTGAACATGCAATACAGACACAGATTTAACTGTTGTGATATACTGTATAACATGTCTTTATTTAGCTTAAAATTAGACTAAACTAAGTCTCATAAAGAAACAATAATATTGAGTATTTTCAGCAAAGGACCAGTAATTAGATATGCATTGATTATAACAACTTGCAGATGACATTCTTCATTCTTTCAAGCAGAAGTGCAACTCTAAAATATTAAAATGAAAAACTATATTGGCTGTAATGCCATTGCACATATGACCTATGGACGACCAATAGGTAATATCTGCAATGGCATTACAGCCAATATAGTTTAATATTTTAGAGTTGCACTTCTGCTTGAAAGAATGAAGAATGTCATCTGCAAGTTGTTATATTCAGGATGGAACCAGAACTGGAAGTCCAAAGCAATTCGTTCTGATTAGATCTCTTCCTATATTATCTCTCCTTAACATTTTGGTCTAGTTTAAGTTAGTTGACTAAAATGTAAATTCATTTTCGTTGAAGTTTTAGTCATCATAACTTAGTGTTTATTTAGTTTTAGTCGCTGACTAATACTATAACGACAAACTTAACACTGGCTGCACATGGCTGGGGAGCGCTGGGGAGTAGAAGAGTTTCAGGGCCTCACGCAGCAGTTGAGTGCTACTAAGGCAAGTATCCAGATTTTGGGAGATGCCCTTTACATGGTTATTTTTACCTGCATGCCCTCATAGCTGTGAAATTCCCAGTATGTCCTATTTCCCAGCCTGGCCTTTGGCTGGCATGGTGTATTGTGGCTAAAACATTACCCTAACATTAAAATTAAAACAACCATGTCCATAGTCTGGGGACTGGAGTGTACATCAGGACAGTGGTCATACAAGAATGGCATTTTATCAAAGCATTATGGAACTTTTCAGCAGGGCCATTAAGAACGTAGGTGACCAAACATCTTCCTAACTGGGATTAAAGTAGAAAGTCTATTTCCATTCTACTCGAAACTAAAAGTCCTTTTTAAACTGGTAATTTAGCTACACATGCATGTTCAGAAGAGCCAAAAGTACATATTTAACGAACTAGTACATTTTAGACACATCTCTATGCGATTGGGGTCCTAGATGAAAAAGTGAAGCCCAGAGCAGGTCAAATGGTTTCCCGGTGAGCTTTTCAATGTGTAGATCAGAACTCCAGCCAAGTAGAAAAATAACAGTTAAAATATACAAGTGTGGAAGCATTCTTACCTGCCAAAAGATTTGTAGATCTCTCCACCCAGTCTTGAGATTTACACAGCCCTGATTGGCAGTGCTGCCGGCCCTGTGACCTGACTTTTTCTCAGGTAACACATCTAAGGACACCTCCCCACGTCTGGCCTATGACTGGACAGTGAAGGAGCAAGAACAGACTTGACAAGAGCATCTCTCTGTCCTTTCTTCCTAACCACATGTTTACTGTTCGCACATGTGCATGCAAGACACCTAACTAGCCCAAAATATTGCCCCTTCCTCCCCCACACTGTGTGCTGCTGGCAGAGTGGATTACAAAATAATTAAATCAATTCAGGCAATATAACAAGTTGCAATTAAAACACATATGGTGATTTTGCTAAAAAAAGTGAATAATTGCATTCATTGGTGTTTTTAATAACTCCATGGAGTTGAGCTTTAAATGAGAACTATGAGGTAAGTGATTTACACTCACCCTCATAGTTAGGGCCGAAGTGTGACAATGAAAGTGATCGGGAAGTGAGCGGACACATACTATCGCTCGCTGACTTCCCGATCATCTCTCTGCAGAGAACAGTGACCGTCAGTCACCGCTCCCCACAGGGATTCCTTCCTCCCCTCTCCAATCCAAGGAACGGACGGGGTAGGCGGCGAGCACAGCTGGCTTTGCCTCTAGAGCCCACTGTCAGTCAGCCAGCTGGGTGGATCTCAACATTATTGTCAGGATCCGTCCCGACTGTAGCGCTCTCAGTATATAGCAGGCAATAGCCCGCTATATACTGAACTTTGGGTCACGGGGGGAGGTTAGTATATGTCCTCCCGTGACCCTAAAGAGAACTATGGGATAACAAGGTTACCCCATATTAATCTTTTAATTTTCAATTTTGACTGGGGGATACTGTTAATAAATTAAGTTTAACTACCATGGTCTCAAATGACTTCCACTCTTCCCCCCTCCCTTTTAGATTGTAAGCCCTCATGGGCAGGGCCCTCCTTACCACCTTGTCTTGTATTGTGATTGTAATATCTTCCTTATATTATAAAGCGCTGCACAAACTGTTGGCGCTATATAAATCCTGTATAATAATAATAATTCAGTACTCTAGCAACTGCACAGACATATATAGAGTCTCTTATGTCTACCAGAGACTGTTTTAAAACTTTGCTGTGAGTCAGCTCAACTTTAACGCTGTGACCGTAAGCTGAAATATCATGTTGGTTGATCAAAGTATCTAATGACCTTTCAAAATTCTTCCCATTAGTAAACTGCCCTTTTCATCTCCTGGGATAGCTGTGTAGCATGTCTTAGTTTTCATCAGGATAGCTGCACAAATATCAAATAAAAAAAGTGATAATATCATAAATACATTAAACTGTACAGGATGTCCATTGCTGCCGGGCGCTACCCCGTAGGATATTGCAAAAAAGGTTAAAAGGAGGTCTTGGGGAAAAGTACCTCTTGGCCTACATAGTACAGAATCAAAGCCATCAGTAAATCAAGCCTATAGCCTTTAAAAAAAAAAACATTGCTGAGTTTCTGACATTTGTTAGTGAGGGTTCTTTTCAAAGACTGTAAATTTCTTATTTGTTTCACTTTTGTGTTTAAAATATCTCACAGTTGTATAACCTTCACATAACATAAAAATGTCTCATTTCCCCTCACAGTGAAAAATAAAACCCTTTGATGAACACAACCCTCAGTCTCCAGCCCCATAATACTGTCTTTGACGTCTGACACCGAGTCTCTTGAAAACATCATAATGTTGGAGGTTTGATAACGCAACTTCTCAACAAATCAAAAGGTTTCTTATAACTGATAGACACACTATAACATCTTGTCATGTGTTTTAGATCTGGCACTAAATCTTGCAGATACATAACCGTCTTTCCAAAGTGTAACTAGGAGATATGTGCTGCAAGCTATTAAGTCTTGCTGTCAGGAAGTGACTGAAAGGTTAAAAAGAGCAAAGAGTTATAAAGTAAAATGGATCTACCACTCAGTGTATAGTGCTGTGTACGATATGAGAAATGCAAGACTGAATCTCCGGCCATACGTCTGCACGTTTAGGGCCTTTTCACACTCCTGCATTGCAGTAACACATGACAATGTTGAGTCTGAATGACACCCTGACACACTACTATAGTTGTGGAGAAAGAACCCACACTGCAGAACACAACAATGTACAACATGGTGGTGCAATGCATAAAAAAAAAAATGGGTCATACTATTCTCAGCCACTAAATGTGTGAATCTCTGGGAGGTCTCTTTAAAACGTATGCTCCGATGGTATCTCACTCCGTACAGACTTGTTAAGTTTTCAACCGGTCATTCCGCTTTGTGCTGGAGAAATCGTGGACTGGTGGGAAACCTACTACATACCTTCTGGCATTGTCTCAATTTTCAGAGACTTTGGGGAGACTTATTTTGAATCATTAGCATGATCAGTGGTCGTACTGTCACCCCTAAGCCAGCAGTGGCGCTTCTAAATTTGGGAATGGACAGCTTTTGCTCACAGACCAGAATAGTAATAACTCACATCCTTTTGGTGGCTCAGCTACTTATTGCTAGAAACTAGAGAACCCTGGACTCTCCTACTATTCCACAGGTTGCTAACTTGGTTCACTTACACTATTCCAATGAGAGGATACTAGCTTTCAACAATGATAGTATCCATAGATTTGATACTCTTTAGAACTCTTGGATATATTGGTACTCCTCATACTCGAAACATGCTCCATAGAGAATCTCCTGTTGACTTCACCTTATCTCTGTCCCTATCCATATATTTGCACTTGTATCAATATTTCAGGTAAACACATTTGTATCTGTTTTTTTACTTTTATTCTATACAATGTTGGTGTTCCTCTGTTGAGTTTTGCTATGTCTATTGAATCATTCAAAAAGCATTTAGATACCTTCCTCAGAGACCACGGCATACAGGGGTACAGGTAATGTTAAAAACTAGACCACACAGGGATTCATATACACACACACATGCACAATCACATACAGACACACAAAGGTTGAACTTGATGGACCAGTGTCTTTATTCAACCTCAAATACTTTGTAACTATCTCACTTCCTGTTGTTACGATGATTAACAGTTTTACTTGTTCAAGTTCATATTTGCTTTATTCTACCATTCTACAAATGAAAGATATGTGATATTATTTTCTTGTTAAAACCAATAAAAAGCTATTTGGTTAAAAAAAAAAATATGGGTCATGTCCGTTTTTGTGTGCGTGTATTAAGGTTCTAAAATATGGGCTACCTTAAAGGACAATGTAAATGTTAGTAAAATACTTCCAACCCACCTGGTAATAAACTTTTGTTCCTCCTTGCTCCTGGGATTTTAATGTGCAGCCCTACTTGGTGCTGCATAATCTTTGCATAGGAAACATCCCAGCCAAATTATCTTCCTATTGTGCACATGGCCCTATCCATTCCTATAGACGAGCCATACTTTGCTGGATTGTTAGAGGCCGCCATATGTACAGCTTGTCCATAAGAATGAATGGGCTGTGATATGCATGTACAACAGGAAAATGACCTGGCTGGTAGGCAGTGTGGTGTCAGACAGGGAAGCATGGTGAAGATTGTAGGATATTTTACCATGCGTGCTGCACTCATGAGGGTGCTAAGTTACTTGATATACAACTTCACAAAAAGATCACTAATGGGTATTCCAACGCAGACCTAGAATTAGAACATGCAAGGATTATTGCAAAAAAAAAAGAAAAGTAAAACACCTATTCCTGAATGCTGCTTGCGCTCTACTAGGGCTGAGTAGCATTTGTTAAAACTAACTAGTGACTTGCAATCGTTTTCTTATTCAGAGCTGAAAATACAGCTGGGATCTTACTAAACCCTGTGGTCAATGCCTCAGCTTTTCTTTTCTCCATGTTTGTACATCAGGCTAAATATACCAGAGGGCTGGCCCATATATAATAGATGACTCATTAAAAATGAAGAAAAGGAAGTAAAAATAAAAGTGAAGTAGCTGACCACAGCAAACAATCAAACTTTGCCATTCTCTTTATAGAACAATGAAACAATAATTCTGATTGGCCGTTATGGGCAAGAACTCCATGTTCGTTCTAATTTTCTTCACTCCAATTTTAAGAAATCAACCCCATAGAATCAGTGATTCAACAGAAAATAAACTGAAGCAGCCAATGAGGGTACAGTACTGCCCAAAATAGTAAATAGGAACATGTATATTTCTGATTGTTTGTTGTGGTATATAATACTTACCGCTAGCCAGCAGCATCTGCTTTGAACTCATTTCAGCCATCTAAGTAATGAAGGTTCTGACAATCTTACATTTTCCTATAAGGCAATTCACGAAATGTGAGTTGCTAGTGAAGTCTTAAGAAAGGTTTAAGAACCACTATTTCCCGTTTTAGTACATGGCCCCTTAGAAAGCAAGTCTAGGGTTGCAGATTTCCATTCACAGAATATTTGATACAGAATACTGAGCCGCAGCCCTTATAAGGGATGTAGTTACTTCCTAAGAAATTCCCTCGCTGTGGTTACTGTACAGTTGTTGCAGGACTTCAGGATACTGCACAGCCGGCAGCAGCAACTCTACTTTATGTTTTTAATAAACTGTAAAAATTAATGAAGTGAGCTTGTTAGAGCTGGAATCTTGTTAGAAAGAATTTACACTGAACACCAGGAGAATGCTGAGTAGGCCTCAATGACGGTAAGCAGGGATTAAAACATGCTGCAGTTTCATGCAGAAGCCCCCTTAGAGCTAGAAACTGTGACAATGCAGTGGCTTATGCCTATAAGCGATCTAACATTCAAAGTGGAGCTATCATCAGACACCATGAAAAAAGAAAAAATACTGTAAATGCAGCATGCCAAATTGTTTTCAACTATAACACTTACAGGTAGTATTACCGCTAGAAGATCACAGTACTGCCCCTGACAATGCATCTGCACTACTCTCCAGGATGGAGACATCTTTGTTCTGGCATTATCCAGGACCAGCATCTGATTTCTGGACTGCGATGCCCACTCAGAGATTCAACAGTCGTGTAAATGTTAGCACCTGTTTAGTTTTGGATGAGTTCAACACAGATAAGCCCCTGATGCAGCCTCTCACATTGTGACCAAGGCCGCATTCACAAGAGTGGCAGACTTTACCATCCTTAGGCTGTAGAGCAGCCACTTCCAGACATTTAGAAGGTGATATTGTCACTTTCTGATTGCCTTTTTAAATTAAATCCAAAAGGGGGTATTACATGAAACTACAGTGCTGCAACCATGTACCAAGCACAGACATCTCAGCTCTCTTGGACGTTCCGGGAGTCTCCTGCTATAATATAGCGGCTCCCGGACATCCGGGAGAGAAACATTTTCTCCTGGAAAGGTTTACTCTGCTCTATCTAGCAGAGTAAACCTTTCCCTGCTGTCTGTGTTTTGTTGTTTTTTTTTTACGTCGGGGCCGCTGTCAGAAAAAAAAAACAGTATAGGAATGAATAGCTAGATTGTTATTGGCTATTTCAATTTGCATTAGCCAATAGCAGACTGGCTATTGTACACACCCACTGCTGCTGTTAATCAGCAGAGGTGTACCTGAAGTTCTCCATCAGGTCCTCTTCTGCTGATTGACAGCAGCAGAGGGCAGGTGCAATAGCCATCTTGTTATTGACTGTTGCAAATTGAAATAGCCAATAGCAATCTAGCTGTTCATTCCTATGCTGTGTGTTATTTGTATTTTTTTATGTCAGAATACTAAAAAAACAAGACAAAAAAAAACAGCAGATAAAAGGGGAAGCATTAGCTTCTTTGCTATCTGCCATCATTTCAGGGGGTGCTCCCCCCATCCGCGCGGATGGTGTGTGTCTGTGTGTGTGTGGGGGCGGTCTTTGGCAAAGGACACCGCTCTGAAATGAGAAGGGCACCTCCCTGACATGACTTTTTTCAGGTTGGGATCCCTGCCCCCAGGTGCATCCCAGGCCCATTTACAGCAAATGTCACATTTGGCAGGCAGCAACATGTGTAATTTTTGAAATGCAGCTAAGCAAAGCAATACAGTTATGCCAATGTGTAGAGCACTGTCCGGCTGCAGTGCCAACTTGTCAGTGGCCAGCCGAGAAGCACTGAAAAACATGGATCAATCGCCTGTTTTTTAATACCCCTTGGCCACCTGTGCGGACTAGGCCTTGCTACAAATTTACACAGATATGCTCAATGGGGAACAGGAGGCTAAAGAAAGGCTTCTTCCAGACTGATGGCATTGTCTCGCCTTGGCAACCTCACTTGACTGGCTTGACTAGATCTGCCCTTTGACAATAAAAAGGTACAGCTTTTTTTTAAAACATGTTGCTACTGAATATTGTGACAAGTCAGGGATGTATTCATGCAGACCTGTACGTTTAGTGAACAGTCCACTTCAAGAATCTGGTACCTGAATTGCATGGGAAAAGATACTGCTAAGGATAAGATCACAGGTAGCAATGTTTTATTCATTCCATTATGTCTTTACACTTGCTGTCTTGATTTTTAAAGTGGATTTAACTAGAAACTACCTATTTGTTCCAATGCCTTCCTATTGGCACATGGAAGTCTGACTATTCATATATAATGGTAACTACAGAAAGTATTATTTAAAGTAACAATAGTCATTTTATATATATATTAATAATTTTGGTAAGAACTAACCAATAATATTTAGTATGTTAATATTTTGTGCTACTATCCAGCCAGGACATAGCACTTTAGGCTCATTTTCACATTTGTTTGCCACCTTTGGTAAAAAGCCTCTTTTACAGAGCTCAATAGCTTAAGCTGCAATTTGTATACACGCAAGCACAAGTAAAAAGTGTTTGAGCAGTAGCTCATTCTTCTCCCTCTGTGCGGCTTCATCCAAGATTTCATTTAGAGACAGCCAGCCTGAAAAAAAAATTCCACTGTGTGCTCTTTTTAGAAAGCCCACACTTCTCTGGCAATCCTTTATCACATATGACATGTTTAAGTGTAAACATGTATAAAAACTGCAATAAAAGCTTCATCAGCACGTGACTCCAACTGCCCCCAGTCCTACTCAATGTGAGGAACTGGAAGCAATCTGTGTGAAAATCAGACAAGAGATTTTGACTTAATGTGGAAATTACATTTTAAAAAACCAATATGTCCTGTGAATGTTAATCACTACATCCAGGTAAAAAAATAAAAAATGTTTGGGCTTGTATAGATGTTTGCAACCACTAGGTATCAAATATGGAAATTTTTAGGTGCGCTTAATTCAGTGTTTAAGCTTAGGGAAACAAATTGAAAACAAAAATAGTTTCCTATAAATGTGTACTCACTACTTACCTGTCCATATATTTAAAGTGCAACACTATGCTTATTTAAAAAAAGAAAAAAAAAAAAGTACTGCCTGATGATTGGTGATTCCTGTTCTCCTCAAGTGGCTGTCTTTACTACTGCTATTAACTCATGTAATAACCTGTGTGCCACTTGCAGTGCAGTATATAAACACAGGTTACACAATGACCCCCCCAGGGGTGTGGCCATAACGGCCTGCATTCAGAGGAAGCAGTTTAAGTAAGGCTGGCCGTAATTCAACACAGAAGACTTGCGGCGTCTAGTAGTGACAGGGTACAACTGCAAATGGCAGCTGGCCTCTGAATTAGAATTTTTACGATTGATGTAACTTTTAGAAGTTTCTTGGTGAACGCTCCTGCTGTTCATACGAAAACATGCACAAATACAAAAGCAACACGTAGTTACAAATGTCTAGGAAAAAATGCAATAATAAATGAATGTAACAAAAACCTATTTGTATGAGTGCTAGAGTAAAGGAGCCCATGGCCATGAAATGACAGTTGCCTGACCATGCAATTTTCAGCTGGTTTAGGTGACCATCTCATATGTTATAATGGCAGGTAGATGTCCTCTGGCTGTGGATTCTCAGGGAACATTAATCCAACAGTTTAAAAAACCTGTGCTGGCCAGTTGTTATGGTTCTCCTCCAAGATAAGGGGGGGGCTAGGAATGTATGCCTGTACCTCTCTAATCTTCCACACTCCTCTCCAACCTTGAAGGGAGGGCTGTGCAGAAGGTTTGCTCTAACAAGGGTGATCAGACTATCCCTGCATGTCTGACCACTCTCTAATATCCATAGGCAGCCTATGACAGTGATCGAATAATGAATGTCAGTTAGCTACTATGGCGGCAACAATGCTCTGGAGATAATAATTTAAAAAAAAAAACAAGCTTTAATTATATTTGTCAGAATGCTTTATATTTACGTTTCCATATTAGGGGCACTGGGCTTTTCATTTTAAGACTATTCTGTTTATAAAAATAAACCTCACAGAACTGGATCATTTTGTTGCATCACGGTGGCCCTTTTCACAGAACAGGCAATGTTTTTATGGTAAACATTTTTTTTCTACCTCTTCAATTATAGCTTCACAGTGAGTAATGACTAGGTATGTTCTGCTAGTTAAAGTAAAAGATTAAATGCCACCCTAAATTAATGCCTTTTTATTCCAGCAGGTGATTTAGCACGTCATTTAAATTTGATTAGAAAGTGTACAATGTGTATGCTTAGTACAGAAAAAGAAAAAAACAACTGCTGTCTGCACTGATCTACCTCAACTCTTCTAGAATTTGGTGTATATATATTTTAAAAAAAGTACCCGGGCCTTGTCTAGTGTAATGGTGACTGCACTACTATGATGATGTTTTTAGCTCACAAAAACAGCAGACTATGACATGTAGAGGCTTTGATGGTCATATCACCTCTGTTTGTTGGAAGCCACACTTTACTAGCAATGTGGGAATATAGGAGTTTAACGTCTATTCCCAATTAGGGTTTAAAGGAGAATTATGGGAAGAGTGAAATACACTCATCCTCCTAATTAGAGCCGACATGCGACACTGAAGCTGTCACACATTGGCTTTATTGATCGAGAACTGAGCGATCGCATAACGTCGATCAATCAGTTCACGATCATCTCCCTGCATAGAGTGGTGACTGTCAGTCACAGCTCCCCGCAGGGATTCCCCCTCCATTCCTCCAGAGCTGACAGGGGGGACGGACGGGAGAAGGAGTGGGGAAGGAGTGGGCAGAGCCACCTGTCAATCAGGTAGCTGGGTGGATTCTGACAATATTGTTAGGATCCTTCCCGGCTGCAGCACAGCTCTTTGCTGCCAGCATATAGAATTATATATGTACCACATCAGTCAGTTAAATATCTGCTTTAGTTGGAACACCATGCCTGTAAAATACATTCTTAAAGGATAAGTACATTTGAAAACAAAGTGCACTTATCATTTTTGCCCCCCATTGCTGACCTAAACAACAATACCTTTCCCCCTCCTTAGATACGTACTTACCAAGATCCAATGGGCACAGTTCCACTATAATAGCACTGCTATTCTCCCTCTGCTGGTCAAACCTGCACATTACAGCCCCATAGACCTCTAAGAGGCCGTCTTCCAGCCGGCAGAAAAACAACACAGCCAAGAAATGGAAACTTGTAACGCTGGATGTAAACAAAAAGTGGAGCAGCAGTTCTCTGATCTCAGTAAGTATATAGATCTGCAGAGGGCGAGGGTGGGGTGGTTTAGGACAGGTGAGGGAAGCAAAAAAAATAAAATAAGAGCATTTTTCTCTAAAAGCGTTCTTATTCGTCAAATTAATATAGTTAAAATGTTGTCATTAAACCAGCATTAAAGCAGAAGCATGTCACAAAAAAACAAAACACTTCCTAATGTTGTTAAATACACATTTTGAAGAAAACATGAAAATTTAGCAATGGATATTACTATGAAAACATATTCAATGGGCGGAAGAGTAAAGCCATGCAGATCGCAGATACGATGCATCTAATGTGCTACAGTAAAGCGGGTTGAGCGGACGGCAATGGCAATGGTTAATGGAGCAATGGATCACCTTCACTGAGGAGTCAAGGGATCCAATCACACAAACGTTAAAACAAGGGCTCAGCACCTGGTAACAGACACAATACAACGTCTAGACACACAGGGTCACATACCAGAGCTTTGAAGTTGCTCATAGAAAGGATCAGGTAAGGCAAAGTTTTCTGAGGACCCATGCAGACTGGAACTTCTCCCTGACAGAGACAAGATAGAGTTTAAACTGGCTGCAGATGTGTGCACAGCATACCTTCTGGTCTCCTCCTGCCATCGTGCCACACACAGCTTCAGTCACAGAGACATTTCAGCAGAGCTCACATATTCATCATCAACCTGTTGTGCATTGAGGTAAATAGCTCCATAACCCTGCAATCAGACACAATTACTCACCCCTCACTGTGCCCTATTGTCCTAATGTTCTTCAAGTTACCTTTCATGTTTTTCGCTAGAAGCAGCGACAACTAATTAGACCCACATACAGAGCAGACTAGAAGCTTTATGTTTTATAGTTGATATACTGTAAATTAAAGTGTCCATACTTTTTTTTTACCCTGATGGTCCTGAATGGCTCCATATTTTTAAGGCACATTTACCAACATCCCATGAAAGTAACTGGAGTGCATGGCATGCAAATTGCTCTTTTTATGCCCCTGCAGGCTAAACAATCATTGTTAACATGAGAATAGCTTTTAATTCTGCATTTCTACAACTCTGCTGATACCTACCGCAATGTCAGGTCATTTTAGAGATAAAGCAAACCTCTGCTTTGCCCATTTGGGGTAAATACATTGGTTCCACCCTCAACAGAATATATCCCCCCACTTCTTTACTTCCCTGCCACTCCGTTCAGCGCCAGGTACCTGAACTTTGAAGCATAGAGTATGTAACAGTATGATCATACTGGAAGTACATAAGGGCTATGTGGCGCTTGTCAACTTACACAGTGTTTTCCTTTAACACCCAGCAGGCAGAGACAAAGGAAGGTATGCAAGTCTAAGTAGGTCTGTATTAAAGTGCATCTATTCACTGTAAGATTTACTTTAACCTGTCAATTTATATTTGTTACCGGTACTCGTTACTTTTTGAAGCTGACAAACATCTGATCCAGTATTGCATGGCCTAATATTATAATAAAGATCCCTTGTATGCAGTCCTCATATGACTGATTCTACCGTTCCTAAAGACTGTGTAAGTCTCTTCTGCCACAAAAGCTTCTACTTGTCAGCAATTTTTTTCCTGTGCTCAGCACACAGACCCAACATGCAAAGATAAAGTAACTCTTGTACGCTTACACGAGAGCGACGTCATCGGGGCCTGGCCAATCATGGAGCTGAACAAAAAAAACCGCGAAGAATACCACAGAGCAGATGGAAACGCCAGTGAGGGAGGAGTGCAGCACTGGAGGGGGATCGCTTTGGCAGGTAAGTCTGCCTTAATGTGCTGATAGACTGTGCATACTATGCCATTATGGCTAAAAGCTCCAGGGGACTTAAAAAAAAAAAAACTGTCTTTACTTCCACTTTAATTTAATGAACGAGACAGATTTTAAAATATTGAAAATAAACTTTTGAAAGTACAGTACAATGATCCAGCTTATATCAGATTTAGGAAGTGAATTCTCATATACTTTCTGTTCACTTGTTTCTTCTTTTTTTCTTAGATGGTACACATAATTGTTCTTGTTTATACCATCTACTCTGTTACTCATGAAATCTTCATCTTCCCTTTTCTCCCACACAATATTGTTACCTCGGTAGTCAATGTACAGTGTCGTCTACATTTTTTAGTTTTACAGCCTCCCTACTGCTTGTGGCTATTTCCTATCTTCATCTCCCCATCTGTTCTTTCATTTCTCCCGTGTTCCCTAACTGGTCGTATACAGAGTGCGGTGAGAGGGTAATGGTGTGGTCGTTCCTGCAACGTTGATGTTACATATTACATATACGATTTGCTGTGCTAATAACTCCTGGAATCATCCTAATTAGTAAAGTAAACGGGCTGCCCAGCCTGGATATCAGAGTGCTGGTGTACAGAAGCTCTGGTGGGAACACAAGGCCCACATATTCCCAGCCAGGAGATTAAATACTACGCACGCTGACCTGCCAAGCAAAGGAGCTGGCACCAGGGCACAAGCTATTGGCAGCAGGACCTGCTTAATAGTGTGTAGGTATGCGGGGCAGGTGCGATTTCACATCTGATATGGATATTGCAAACAAACGGGAAAAAAAGGCACACAGGTCTGGGGGAAACTGGACATTCAGAAAAATAAGCTTAAATTATATATGCCCAAATGATCTAAATCCTATCCTCGCATTCTGCACAGCAATGACTTCATTAGTAAAAAAAAAAGTAGTAGAAACCACATATTGAACACATATGGAAAAGCAGCACACAAATGCAACTATGGTATTTTATTGCGAAAGTATAAAATACACTAGGGCTGGTAATGATTAAAATTTTCGTGTTCGATTAATCAAATTTTTTTAAAATTGATTAATCGATTAATTTTGATTAATGATAACGCACATACAGATCCAACTACATTGGCCTATACACATACAGCACAGCAATGAAGTAATAAAATGAACTAGGATCACACTAATATGGCTGCCGCTTGAGTGGGGCAACTCAGAATAATAACGTGCTGGATTACTGTGATCCTAGTTAATTTTATTACTTCATTGCTGCGCTGCATGTGTATAGACCAATGCCTTGGCCCCCCTCCCTTCGTTAGCCGTCACAGACATCGACGTCACCAGACTCCTCCCCCCTTTCCTTCTTTAGCCGACGGAGCCACTTGGGGAAGGGGGGAGGAGTCCGGTGAAGTCGATGTCCGTGACGTCACAGTGATTGCAGCTGAGGGGCTGTGGTCACTGTTAGGCCGACAATTTTCCTCCTGGCTCCTTTGACAAAAATTGGATTTTAAAAAACTGTATTAAAGTCCAATATGTCTCCCTGCACGCCTCACAGCATCTTCGGCCCGAATCAGAATAATGGTGCTCGCAGTGATACTCAGTGCACATCAAACAGGAAATGAACAGAAATCACCAGCACTCAGTGGAAAATATCTAAACGATAAAGTCCATTTAATCGGACAAATCATCATACATGTTGCAATAATTATAACCGACATTTCGGGGCCACGCAGGGACCCTTCATCAGGGCAACAATGTAACACCTTTGTTAAACCGGTTGATGCTGACAGGGCCACTCGCTGACCACATTTTGTCCAATTCAGCAGGAAACAGATGACATATGATCTGTGTGTGGCCAGTTTTAAGTGAAGGGAAATCTTTAAAAAGTTGCTACTGAAACAGGTGCCCTCATTGGAAATTTGAATTGGGTACACTTTAAATAAACAGCCCTGAAAAAAAGATGAGTATTGGAAATTCACAATTCTGTAGGCAAAGTCATACAGTTTGCTTACAAATTCATTCATTAGCTAAACCACCAATACATATATCCAATGTATGTAAATCCGCACTCAACAGGCAGGACCTCAATGTAAAAAAAGGTTTATTACCAGGAATCTACAATTGTTACAAGCATGACAAGACTCACTGGCTCTCATGAAAACATATATGTATGATTCTTACCTGCTAAAGCATCTGAACTTAACACTAAGTTTTTGCAATTCACGCACCTTTGCCGCAGTGCAGTCAGTCAATGCTATTTCCTGGTTTGGTTTACTATGCTACCTCTATGTTGCCACTAACATGCTCATTGGACAATACATTAAAGTATCCCCCCCAATCCAATCAGCAAGGCAATAACTTGGGCACGTGTAAAGCTAAACCGGGCAAAAGAAATGTGATCTTCCAGGTTATGTAGTGTGGCAGCCATAGGTGAAACACATGACTGGCTTAACAGAATTACAAATCCATTGTATTTCAACTATGTACTTAGCCATTTGCCTAGAGTTTTGTTTTATCTTTATAGGTTTCACCAAAAGTTTTATTAAAACGGAAGATGGATTGTGTCTGATTATGAAAGAAACAAAAATAACTCACTTTCTTTTATAATGTAACTGATGGGAAAATGATTCCTTCTATGCCATGCTTTCTGAATTTTCCCTGCATGAAGCTGGTTTCATATCACATTTATATGCAAGATAAGTTAGCATCTACAGCTATTATGTAATCATTCCAATTGGAAGTAAGCCATGAGATCCAATGGTGAGGATGAAGCTTGCAGGTCAGAAAAAGGGACTCCCGCAAGAAAACAGACATTTCATAAAAGTGTTATTCCCCACAAAGCCACATAACCAAAGTTCAGGATCCAGTGGTATTGGGGAACAACTATGCAAGAAATGAATTGTCTGTAAGCAAAATTCTTGTACTAAATGACAAGACTAAAAGACAAGACCAAGATTCAACTCCCAGGTCAAGGTTTTGCAATGTGTAATCTATGTTGCTCTAGGAGCTAATAAAGTTTAGTAAAACACAGTTATTCTTCTTTTTTTTTTTTAAGACGCCATACATAAGTTTGTTATGGCATTTCTATTAAAAAAAAAGTTTGGTGTGTCATTTAACTAACAGCTCTGCTGGAGCTCCTGACAACACACCAAAGATGGTGGTGCCCAGCAACAGGCTTGGGCCTTTTTGATGTCTACAGAAGGGAAGATTTTTACAGTTAAATAACATGTATAAAATATGTAAAATGCTCATAATCTTATGGGAAGATTATAGTTGAAATACATGCTCTGGTGACAGGGTCTCTTTAATACATTACCAGAGAAAAAAGCTCTAACTGTGCTGAAAAAAAACATGGCATGAATATCCCAAAGATTATGAATATCTTATAAGCTGGCTCAGTGTGCAGTGCATAGAACACATCTTTAGGATCAAACACACAAACAATACAATGAAAAAGGGAACATAATCTAAACTACACACATCCCCTATCCCCCTAAAAAAAACTAGCAATTTGGCCGGAAACTCAAAAAAAAAAAGAGCCCTCCATTCTTCCAGGATCTCCAGTGACCAATAAGGAAAGTCTCTCACCAGTTCCTCTGTCGGTTGGACGCTCATCCCAGGGCATTAGAGGTCAACCACAGTTCCACAAGCTACAGAGTAGTTCACTGAACTTAATAACATCATGAAAATAGAGGAACTCTTAGCCTGCTTATATGACCGATATCAGAATCTTGTTGCAACATGGAGCATGTGGATCAACTGCTCTAATTCATCTCATTCAACCCTTTCTATGATCTAACTTATAGAAGACATAGGGCTCATTCCAAGGCAGCAGGAGTTACCCAGCTGGATCCTCTAACTTCCCTTCGTCATCTTCCTATTTTAATTTTCTGTGCCCCTCTGTCTGGTCCTATCCTACATGACCAATATCAGAATTGTGTTATAACATGGAGCATGTGGATCGAAAGATCCAATTCATCCTATCTCCAACACTTTCTTTGATCTATCTTTCTGACACATCCATCTCCTATTCCTACTGTCTGTCGCTCCCCCTCTGTCTTCTCCTATCCTAATTCGCTCTGCCAAACCAGCCATTTTCAAAGTGCACTGCTCTCTGTATACCTAGTCTTTTGTATTGTTTTTGGTAAAGATATCTTGGTGTAAACTTTGATGGGGGAGTCTGCCTCCCACCTACCCGTTCTTTTGTGCATTATGATGAAAAATCAATAAAACCTATCCCTTACAACAAAACCTAGAAATTGAAAGTATGTTCACACACACACACATATGCCAAATTTAAAAAAAAAACCCTTTACAAACTTCTTACTGACAGCACTCTGCAGGCATCCTACGAGATTTCACTCATTATAGGTACTGAAAACATTTTAAGCCCAGGTGCACTACAGTAGTGATAAATGTTACATTGGGGTTTGTTAGGAGCTTTCTGCAAAACTAACAACATAAACAAACTGATAATTAGACTTCATGGGGTACAGTTACCATGCATAATCTTGTCAAGTCATCACAGCTCCTGATATTACACATCCATGCGGCAGATCTTCGATAGTAATATTCTGGGTGATAACAGCCTGTGATGTGGTTCTGTATGATACGGTCTTAATATGCCTTAGCAAAACCATATGGATTTGTTATGCCAACATCTTACCCTGTTGATACACATACAGATACAATCACGAGCATGCATCACGCTGCCCCTTTATTATGCATCTACTGGCCATGATTTGGATTTTAATACACTCCCTGCTGGAAGACTTGCACAAAGCTCAGTTACAAAGAGAGACAGCACAATCACAACACATGACAGAACTACCTAGAATAGTGACAGACAGATGTTATATGGCCTTGGATTGTTGGGTCTATTAAAATATTTTGTCAAAATATCTACCAATTTGCCTACGTATAATATAGACAGGGTATTTATTCAGAACAATCTATGACAATCCATGTCCTTAAAGTGGAACTTTATACTACAGATAACATTTTGTATTATAGAAGAAACATACTGTGTTGCAGCTCCGTGTACAATTGGGCAGCACAGTGGTGTAGTGGTTAGCCCTTATGCCTTGCAGCATTGGGGGTCCCTAGTTCAAACCCCGGCCAGATCACTCACTATCTGCAAGGAGTTTGCATGTTCTCCCTGTGCTTGTGTGGGTTTTCTCTGGGTACTGCGGTTACCTCCCGCACTCCAAAGACATGCTGGTAGATTAATTGGCTTCTGTCTAAATTGGCCCTCACATGTATGCATGCATGCGAAATCGGGACCTTAGACTGTAAGCTCCTTGAGGGCAGGGACTGATGTTAATGTGCAGCGTAAATTGTCAACGCTATAAAAATATCTGAAATAAATAAATGTCATCATCTGCCAAGATGAATGAACTCCCATACATGCACGGGGGATTCATCATCCTTGCAAAGCCAATCAAGGTAGCCAAAAATAGCATACTGAGAAGATCAGACAAAGATGTCAGTGGCCGTGGGGAAGCTCGTGGATATCACAATGGTAAAAGGGGAGGCGAGTATAGTTCCATTTTAAGAGTGAAAATAATTTGTAACGGCGAACTTCAGAAAGATATAAAGACACAGCTCTGTATTCACTGTTTGTCCCACTAATCCAGCACTGCACACTAGCTGGTCCCCTACAATCCCCTCCTCTTATGTAACCTGAGAGGACCCACTGCTGTACAGCAAATAGAAAATGTGCATGTCACACAGGCAGTGATGTGGTAAACTGAGGAAGGATCCTGCCTCATGTAAACAGCAGAGAGAAGACTTAGGAACTGAAGCATCACATGACCATGGGTTTAGATAAATAATAAGGACATTTACTTTTTTTAAAGGCAGTGATCACATTGGGGGATGTAAATACTTGCCCAATTTTAAACCAGCACAGTCTGGAAGAGAGGTGTTGATCAGAAGCATGTATATAAGAGAAAAGAGTAGGGGGATGACCTCATCACTCTTTTACTGTCCAGTCAGCAGGCTAGGTGGAGACAGCACACCACTGTTTTCAGGGATCCCAACCTGAAAGAAGTAATTTCAGGGAGGTGCCCTTCTCATTTCAGGGAGTCGCCCTCTGCCCCCCCCCCCAATTTTTTTTCGAACTCACGCACGC